>NC_090656.1:238611838-238671838 GCF_040937935.1 Hyperolius riggenbachi
CCCGCACAAGCTTGAGATCGGCAACGTGGTGTGTGACAACGGCAGCAATCTCATTTCTGCAATGAATTTGGGAAAGCTGACACACGTACCCTGCATGGTACATGTGCTGAATCTGGTCGTGCAAAGATTTGTGTCTAAGTACCCAGGCTTAGATGACGTCCTGAAGTAGGCCAGGAAGTTGTGTGGGCATTTCAGGCGCTCTTACATGGCCATGGCACGCTTTGCGGACATTCAGCATAGAAACAACTTGCCGGTGAGACGCCTGATTTGCGATAGCCCGACTCGCTGGAATTCCACCCTGCTGATGTTCTCTCGCCTGCTAGACCAGGAGAATGCCGTCACCCAGTACCTGTATCATTACAGTACAAGGACACAATCTGGGAGGATGGGGATGTTGTGGCCCAACAACTGGACACTGATGCGAAATGCATGCAGGGTCATGAAGCCCCTTGGAGGAGGTGACCACACTGGTGAGTCGCGCTGAGGGCACCATCAGCGGCTTGATCCCCTACGCCTACTTCCTGGAGCGTGCCGTGCGTAGAGTGGTGGATACAGCTGTGGAGGAGCGTGAACGAGAACAGTTACAGCAGCAGGAGTCGTGGGAGCGATTTACATCCGAACCCGATGTTTCCACAACACCTGCGGCAGCACAGAGGGGGGAGGAGGAGGAGGAATAAGAGGAGTCGTGTGGGGAAGGAGAGGAGTCAGACTCTGATGATGGTGATGAGGAAGGTGTTTCTGTGGAGGAGGAAGAGGCGGCGAAAGAAGAACAACCGTGGCAGCCGTCACAGGGGGCTTCTGCTGCTCCACGTTCCCGTGGTATTGTTCGTGGCTGGGGGAGGAAGAGGAGTTGCGTCCCATCACTGAGGAAGAGCAAGAGGAGATGGAGAGTACGTCTGCATCCAGCTTTGTGCAGAGGGCCTCTTTCATGTTGTCCAGCCTGTTGAGGGACCCCCGTATCAAAAAACTCAAGACGAATTACCTGTACTGGGTGGCCACGCTACTAGACCCTCGGTACAGGCACAAAGTGGCGGACCTGTTACCAACTCAACACAAGGCGGAAAGGATGCAGCACTTGCAGAACAAGCTGTCGATGATGCTTTACAATGCGTTTAAGGGTGATGTGGCTGCACAACGCAATCAAGGTACCACTGGCAGTAACCCTCCTCCTCCCAAGTCCACGCAGGCAAGGACAGGACGGTCCAGCGATCTCAGGGTGATGTCGGACATGCGGACATTCTTCAGTCCAACTCCTCGCCATAATCCTTCCCGATCCACCCTCCACCAACGCCTGGACCGGCAGGTAGCCGACTACCTGGCCTTGAGTGTGGATGTAGACACTGCGAAAAGCGACGATGAACTGTTGGACTACTGGTTGACCTGTGGCCAGAGCTGTCCCAATTTGCCATACAACTTCTCTCTTGCCCTGCCGCAAGCGTCCTGTCAGAAAGGACCTTCAGTGCAGCTGGAGGCATAGTCACTGAGAAGAGAAGTCGCCTAAGTCATGACAGTGTTCAGTACCTGACCTTTAACAAAATGAATGAGGAATGGATCACGGAGCACTACTGCATGACCGAAGACTCAGTCAGTCCCCACACACAGCATCTCTGCCTGCAGGCCGCTTGCCTTCTCCGCCACCACCAACAGGGTCCAGGACTCTTGGTGGATTCCTAAATTTTTAAGGCCGCTGCTAGCGTATACATGCCTGCCTAATTTTTCTGGCTGCACTGCGGGCGGCTGCAACAAAAAAACAAAAGGCAATGTACATGTGCCCATCCCCCTTCGTGATCATTACCTTGCCGCGGTGAAGGGCCTTGCGTATCACAATGAAGCAATGACCGCTATTTGAGTGTCTCGGGTGGGGGTGGGACTCAAAAGATAATAAGGTCGTTGCTTCATTTTGGTCAGACCAAATTTGATCAGCTGGACAGTCACTGTTGTTCTATCATTGAGCTACCACAGCCCGGCGACCATATGGGCTGGAAAACCGCCACGGCCTACACTCTCGCCACGGTGCGCACCAGTCCAGCACGGCCGTCACTACGCAAACAGCTGTTTGCGGTGCGTTACACAGTGAGTTTGGTGTGTCAGTGTGAAGCAGTACCTTAATTACACTCCCTGATTGATGTATACACATGCAAGATGTTTTAAAGCACTTTAGGCCTGCAATTTAGCATTCAATGTGATTTCTGCCCTTAAAACGCTGCTTTGCGTCAAATCCAGATTTTTCCCGGGGACTTTTGGCGTGTATCCCACTCCTCCATGCCCCCCTCCAGGTGTTAGACCCCTTGAAACATCTTTTCCATCACTTTTGTGGCCAGCATAATTTTTTCTATTTTTCAAAGTTCGCATCCCCATTGAAGTCTATTGCGATTCGCGAACTTTTCCGCTAACCGAACCTTCCGCGAAGGTAGTGCAGGTAGTGCAGGTGACATTGCATGGTGGGCAGCAGCAGCAGCAGTAGTGCAGGTGACATTGCATGGTGGGAAGCAGCAGTAGTGCAGGTGACATTGCATGGTGGGCAGCAGTAGCGGTAGTGCAGGTGACATTGCATGGTGGGCAGCAGCAGTAGTGCAGGTGACATTGCATGGTGGGCAGCAGCAGCAGTAGTGCAGGTGATATTGCATGGTGGGCAGCAGCAGTGGTAGTGCAGGTGACATTGCATGGTAGGCAGTAGCAGCGGTAGTGCAGGTGACATTGCATGGCGGGCAGCAGCAGCGGTAGTGCAAGTGACATTGCATAGTGGGAAGCAGCAGCAGTAGTGCAGGTGACATTGCATGGTGTGTAGCAGCGGTAGTGCAGGTGACATTGCATGGTGGGCAGCAGCAGTAGTGCAGGTGATATTGCATGGTGTGTAGCAGCGGTAGTGCAGGTGACATTGCATGGTGAGCAGCAGCAGCGGTAGTGCAGGTGACATTGCATGGTGGGCAGCAGCAGCGGTAGTGCAGGTGACCTTGCATGGTGGGCAGCAGCAGCAACGGTAGTGCAGGTGATACTGCATGGTGTGTAGCAGTGGTAGTGCAGGTGACATTGCATGGTGGGCAGCAGCAGCGGTAGTGCAGGTGACCTTGCATGGTGGGCAGCAGCAGCAACGGTGGTGCAGGTGATATTGCACAGTGTGTAGCAGTGGTAGTGCAGGTGACATTGCATGGTGGGCAGCAGCAGCGGTAGTGCAGGTGACCTTGCATGGTGGGCAGCAGCAGCAACGGTAGTGCAGGTGATATTGCATGGTGTGTAGCAGCGGTAGTGCAGGTGACATTGCATGTTGGGCAGCAGCAGCGGTAGTGCAGGTGACATTGCATAGTGGGAAGCAGCAGCAGGAGTGCAGGTGACATTGCATGGTGTGTAGCAGCAGTAGTGCAGGTGACATTGCATGGTGGGCAGCAGCAGTAGTGCAGGTGACATTGCATGGTGTGTAGCAGCGGTAGTGCAGGTGGCATTGCCTGGTGGAAAGAAAGCAGCAGCGGTAGTGCAGGTGACATTGCCTGGTGGAAAGAAAGCAGCAGCGGTAGAGCAGGTGATATTGCATAGTGGGCAGCAGCAGCGGTAGTGCAGGTGTCATTGCATGATGGGCAGCAGCGGTAGTGCAGGTGACATTGCATGATGGGCAGCAGCAGCGGTAGTGAAAGTGACATTGCATGGTGGGCAGCAGCAGCGGTAATGCAGGTGACATTGCATGGTGGGCAGCAGCAGCGGTAGTGCAGGTGACATTGCATGGTGGGCAGCAGCAGCGGTAGTGCGGGTGACATTGCATGGTGTGTAGCAGCGGTAGAGCAGGTGACATTGCATAGTGGGCAGCAGCAGCGGTAGTGCAGGTGACATTGCATGGTGGAAAGAAAGCAGCAGCGGTAGTGCAGGTGACATTGCATGTTGGGCAGCAGCGGTAGTGCAGGTGACATTGCATGGTGGGCAGCAGCGGTAGTGCAGGTGACATTGCATGGTGGGCAGCAGCAGCGGTAGTGCAGGTGACATTGCATGGTGGAAAGAAAGCAGCAGCGGTAGAGCAGGTGACATTGCATGGTGGGCAGCAGCAGAGGTAGTACAGGTGACATTGCATGGTGGGCAGCAGCAGCGGTAGTGCAGGTGACATTGCATGGTGGACAGCAGCAGTAGTGCAGGTGACATTGCATGGTGGGCAGCAGCAGCGGTAGTGCAGGTGACCTTGCATGGTGGGCAGCAGCAGCAACGGTAGTGCAGGTGATATTGCATGGTGTGTAGCAGTGGTAGTGCAGGTGACATTGCATGGTGGGCAGCAGCAGCAGCAGTAGTGCAGGTGACATTGCATGATGGGCAGCAGCGGTAGTGCAGGTGACATTGCATGGTGGGCAGCAGCGGTAGCGCAGGTGACATTGCATGGTGGGCAGCAGCGGTAGTGCAGGTGACATTGCATGGTGGACATCAGCAGCGGTAGTGCAGGTGACATTGCATGGTGGGCAGCAGCAGCGGTAGTGCAGGTGACATTGCATGGTGGACAGCAGCAGCGGTAGTGCAGGTGACATTGCATGGTGGGCAGCAGCAGCGGTAGTGCAGGTGACATTGCATGGTGGGCAGCAGCAGCAACGGTAGTGCAGGTGATATTGCATGGTGTGTAGCAGTGGTAGTGCAGGTGACATTGCATGGTAGGCAGCAGCAGTAGTGCAGGTGACATTGCATGGTGAGCAGCAGCAGCGGTAGTGCAGGTGACATTGCATGGTGGGCAGCAGCGGTAGTGCAGGTGACATTGCATGTTGGGCAGCAGTGGTAGTGCGGGTGACATTGCATGGTGGGCAGCAGCAGCGGTAGTGCAGGTGACATTGCATGGTGAGCAGCAGCAGCGGTAGTGCAGGTTACATTGCATAGTGGGCAGCAGCAGCGGTAGTGCAGGTGACATTGCATGGTGGGCAGCAGCAGCAGCAGTAGTGCAGGTGACATTGCATGATGGGCAGCAGCGGTAGAGCAGGTGACATTGCATGATGGGCAGCAGCAGTAGTGCAGGTGACATTGCATGATGGGCAGCAGCGGTAGTGCAGGTGACATTGCATGGTGTGTAGCAGCGGTAGTGCAGGTGACATTGCATGGTGGGCAGCAGCAGTAGTGCAGGTGACATTGCATGGTGGGCAGCAGCGGTAGTGCAGGTGACATTGCATGGTGGACAGCAGCAGCGGTAGTGCAGGTGACATTGCATGGTGGGCAGCAGCAGCGGTAGTGCAGGTGACATTGCATGGTGGGCAGCAGCAGCAACGGTAGTGCAGGTGATATTGCATGGTGTGTAGCAGTGGTAGTGCAGGTGACATTGCATGGTAGGCAGCAGCAGTAGTGCAGGTGACATTGCATGGTGGGCAGCAGCAGCGGTAGTGCAGGTGACATTGCATGGTGGGCAGCAGCAGCAACGGTAGTGCAGGTGATATTGCATGGTGTGTAGCAGTGGTAGTGCAGGTGACATTGCATGGTAGGCAGCAGCAGTAGTGCAGGTGACATTGCATGGTGGGCAGCAGCAGCGGTAGTGCAGGTGACATTGCATGGTGGGCAGCAGCAGCAACGGTAGTGCAGGTGATATTGCATGGTGTGTAGCAGTGGTAGTGCAGGTGACATTGCATGGTGGGCAGCAGCAGTAGTGCAGGTGACATTGCATGGTGAGCAGCAGCAGCGGTAGTGCAGGTGACATTGCATGGTGGGCAGCAGCGGTAGTGCAGGTGACATTGCATGTTGGGCAGCAGCGGTAGTGCAGGTGACATTGCATGGTGGGCAGCAGCGGTAGTGCAGGTGACATTGCATGGTAGGCAGCAGCAGTAGTGCAGGTGACATTGCATGGTGGGCAGCAGCAGCGGTAGTGCAGGTGACATTGCATGGTGGGCAGCAGCAGCAACGGTAGTGCAGGTGATATTGCATGGTGTGTAGCAGTGGTAGTGCAGGTGACATTGCATGGTGGGCAGCAGCAGTAGTGCAGGTGACATTGCATGGTGAGCAGCAGCAGCGGTAGTGCAGGTGACATTGCATGGTGGGCAGCAGCGGTAGTGCAGGTGACATTGCATGTTGGGCAGCAGCGGTAGTGCAGGTGACATTGCATGGTGGGCAGCAGCGGTAGTGCAGGTGACATTGCATGGTAGGCAGCAGCAGTAGTGCAGGTGACATTGCATGGTGGGCAGCAGCAGCGGTAGTGCAGGTGACATTGCATGGTGGGCAGCAGCGGTAGTGCAGGTGACATTGCATGGTGGGCAGCAGCAGCGGTAGTGCAGGTGACATTGCATGGTGGGCAGCAGCAGTAGTGCAGGTGACATTGCATGGTGAGCAGCAGCAGCGGTAGTGCAGGTGACATTGCATGGTGGGCAGCAGCAGCGGTAGTGCAGGTGACATTGCATGATGGGCAGCAGCAGTAGTGCAGGTGATATTGCATGGTGAGCAGCAGCAGTAGTGCAGGTGACATTGCATGGTGGGCAGCAGCGGTAGTGCAGGTGACATTGCATGGTGGGCAGCAGCAGTAGTGCAGGTGACATTGCATGGTGGGCAGCAGCAGTAGTGCAGGTGACATTGCATGGTGGGCAGCAGCGGTAGTGCAGGTGACATTGCATGGTGGGCAGCAGTAGCGGTAGTGCAGGTGACATTGCATGGTGGGCAGCAGCAGTAGTGCAGGTGACATTGCATGGTGGGCAGCAGCAGCAGTAGTGCAGGTGACATTGCATGGTGGGCAGCAGCAGCGGTAGTGCAGGTGACATTGCATGGTAGGCAGCAGCAGTAGTGCAGGTGACATTGCATGGTGGGCAGCAGTAGCGGTAGTGCAGGTGACATTGCATGGTGGGCAGCAGCAGTAGTGCAGGTGACATTGCATGGTGGGCAGCAGCAGCAGTAGTGCAGGTGACATTGCATGGTGGGCAGCAGCGGTAGTGCACGTGACATTGCATGGTGGGCAGCAGCAGCGGTAGTGCAGGTGACATTGCATGGTGGGCAGCAGCAGCGGTAGTGCAGGTGACCTTGCATGGTGGGCAGCAGCAGCAGCAGTAGTGCAGGTGACATTGCATGATGGGCAGCAGCGGTAGTGCAGGTGACATTGCATGGTGGGCAGCAGCAGCAGCAGTAGTGCAGGTGACATTGCATGATGGGCAGCAGCGGTAGTGCAGGTGACATTGCATGGTGGGCAGCAGCGGTAGCGCAGGTGACATTGCATGGTGGGCAGCAGCGGTAGTGCAGGTGACATTGCATGGTGGACATCAGCAGCGGTAGTGCAGGTGACATTGCATGGTGGGCAGCAGCAGCGGTAGTGCAGGTGACATTGCATGGTGGACAGCAGCAGCGGTAGTGCAGGTGACATTGCATGGTGGGCAGCAGCAGCGGTAGTGCAGGTGACATTGCATGGTGGGCAGCAGCAGCAACGGTAGTGCAGGTGATATTGCATGGTGTGTAGCAGTGGTAGTGCAGGTGACATTGCATGGTAGGCAGCAGCAGTAGTGCAGGTGACATTGCATGGTGGGCAGCAGCAGCGGTAGTGCAGGTGACATTGCATGGTGGGCAGCAGCAGCAACGGTAGTGCAGGTGATATTGCATGGTGTGTAGCAGTGGTAGTGCAGGTGACATTGCATGGTAGGCAGCAGCAGTAGTGCAGGTGACATTGCATGGTGAGCAGCAGCAGCGGTAGTGCAGGTGACATTGCATGGTGGGCAGCAGCGGTAGTGCAGGTGACATTGCATGTTGGGCAGCAGTGGTAGTGCGGGTGACATTGCATGGTGGGCAGCAGCAGCGGTAGTGCAGGTGACATTGCATGGTGAGCAGCAGCAGCGGTAGTGCAGGTTACATTGCATAGTGGGCAGCAGCAGCGGTAGTGCAGGTGACATTGCATGGTGGGCAGCAGCAGCAGCAGTAGTGCAGGTGACATTGCATGATGGGCAGCAGCGGTAGAGCAGGTGACATTGCATGATGGGCAGCAGCAGTAGTGCAGGTGACATTGCATGATGGGCAGCAGCGGTAGTGCAGGTGACATTGCATGGTGTGTAGCAGCGGTAGTGCAGGTGACATTGCATGGTGGGCAGCAGCAGTAGTGCAGGTGACATTGCATGGTGGGCAGCAGCGGTAGTGCAGGTGACATTGCATGGTGGACAGCAGCAGCGGTAGTGCAGGTGACATTGCATGGTGGGCAGCAGCAGCGGTAGTGCAGGTGACATTGCATGGTGGGCAGCAGCAGCAACGGTAGTGCAGGTGATATTGCATGGTGTGTAGCAGTGGTAGTGCAGGTGACATTGCATGGTAGGCAGCAGCAGTAGTGCAGGTGACATTGCATGGTGGGCAGCAGCAGCGGTAGTGCAGGTGACATTGCATGGTGGGCAGCAGCAGCAACGGTAGTGCAGGTGATATTGCATGGTGTGTAGCAGTGGTAGTGCAGGTGACATTGCATGGTAGGCAGCAGCAGTAGTGCAGGTGACATTGCATGGTGGGCAGCAGCAGCGGTAGTGCAGGTGACATTGCATGGTGGGCAGCAGCAGCAACGGTAGTGCAGGTGATATTGCATGGTGTGTAGCAGTGGTAGTGCAGGTGACATTGCATGGTAGGCAGCAGCAGTAGTGCAGGTGACATTGCATGGTGGGCAGCAGCAGCGGTAGTGCAGGTGACATTGCATGGTGGGCAGCAGCAGCAACGGTAGTGCAGGTGATATTGCATGGTGTGTAGCAGTGGTAGTGCAGGTGACATTGCATGGTGGGCAGCAGCAGTAGTGCAGGTGACATTGCATGGTGAGCAGCAGCAGCGGTAGTGCAGGTGACATTGCATGGTGGGCAGCAGCGGTAGTGCAGGTGACATTGCATGTTGGGCAGCAGCGGTAGTGCAGGTGACATTGCATGGTGGGCAGCAGCGGTAGTGCAGGTGACATTGCATGGTAGGCAGCAGCAGTAGTGCAGGTGACATTGCATGGTGGGCAGCAGCAGCGGTAGTGCAGGTGACATTGCATGGTGGGCAGCAGCAGCAACGGTAGTGCAGGTGACATTGCATGGTGAGCAGCAGCAGCGGTAGTGCAGGTGACATTGCATGGTGGGCAGCAGCGGTAGTGCAGGTGACATTGCATGTTGGGCAGCAGCGGTAGTGCAGGTGACATTGCATGGTGGGCAGCAGCGGTAGTGCAGGTGACATTGCATGTTGGGCAGCAGCGGTAGTGCAGGTGACATTGCATGGTGAGCAGCAGCAGCGGTAGTGCACGTGACATTGCATGGTGGGCAGCAGCAGCGGTAGTGCAGGTGACATTGCATGGTGGGCAGCAGCGGTAGTGCAGGTGACATTGCATGGTGGGCAGCAGCAGCGGTAGTGCAGGTGACATTGCATGGTGGGCAGCAGCAGTAGTGCAGGTGACATTGCATGGTGAGCAGCAGCAGCGGTAGTGCAGGTGACATTGCATGGTGGGCAGCAGCAGCGGTAGTGCAGGTGACATTGCATGATGGGCAGCAGCAGTAGTGCAGGTGATATTGCATGGTGAGCAGCAGCAGTAGTGCAGGTGACATTGCATGGTGGGCAGCAGCGGTAGTGCAGGTGACATTGCATGGTGGGCAGCAGCAGTAGTGCAGGTGACATTGCATGGTGGGCAGCAGCAGTAGTGCAGGTGACATTGCATGGTGGGCAGCAGCGGTAGTGCAGGTGACATTGCATGGTGGGCAGCAGTAGCGGTAGTGCAGGTGACATTGCATGGTGGGCAGCAGCAGTAGTGCAGGTGACATTGCATGGTGGGCAGCAGCAGCAGTAGTGCAGGTGACATTGCATGGTGGGCAGCAGCGGTAGTGCACGTGACATTGCATGGTGGGCAGCAGCAGCGGTAGTGCAGGTGACATTGCATGGTGGGCAGCAGCAGTAGTGCAGGTGACATTGCATGGTGAGCAGCAGCAGCGGTAGTGCAGGTGACATTGCATGGTGGGCAGCAGCAGTAGTGCAGGTGACATTGCATGGTGGGCAGCAGCGGTAGTGCAGGTGACATTGCATGGTGGGCAGCAGCAGCGGTAGTGCAGGTGACATTGCATGGTGGGCAGCAGCAGTAGTGCAGGTGACATTGCATGGTGAGCAGCAGCAGCGGTAGTGCAGGTGACATTGCATGGTGGGCAGCAGCAGTAGTGCAGGTGACATTGCATGGTAGGCAGCAGCGGTAGTGCAGGTGACATTGCATGGTGAGCAGCAGCGGTAGTGCAGGTGACATTGCATGGTGGGCAGCAGCGGTAGTGCAGGTGACATTGCATGGTGGGCAGCAGCGGTAGTGCAGGTGACATTGCATGGTGGACAGCAGCAGCGGTAGTGCAGGTGACATTGCATGGTGGGCAGCAGCAGCGGTAGTGCAGGTGACATTGCATGGTGGGCAGCAGCAGCAACGGTAGTGCAGGTGATATTGCATGGTGTGTAGCAGTGGTAGTGCAGGTGACATTGCATGGTGGGCAGCAGCGGTAGTGCAGGTGACATTGCATGGTGGACAGCAGCAGCAGTAGTGCAAGTGACATTGCATGGTGGGCAGCAGCAGCGGTAGTGCAGGTGACATTGCATGGTGGGCAGCAGCAACGGTAGTGCAGGTGATATTGCATGGTGTGTAGCAGTGGTAGTGCAGGTGACATTGCATGGTGGGCAGCAGCGGTAGTGCAGGTGATATTGCATGGTGGGCAGCAGCAGCAGCGGTAGTGCAGGTGACATTGCATGGTGGACAGCAGCAGCAGTAGTGCAGGTGACATTGCATGGTGGGCAGCAGCAGTGGTAGTGCAGGTGACATTGCATGGTAGGCAGCAGCAGTAGTGCAGGTGACATTGCATGGTGGGCAGCAGCAGCGGTAGTGCAGGTGACATTGCATGGTAGGCAGCAGCAGTAGTGCAGGTGACATTGCATGGTGAGCAGCAGCAGCGGTAGTGCAGGTGACATTGCATGGTGGGCAGCAGCGGTAGTGCAGGTGACATTGCATGTTGGGCAGCAGCGGTAGTGCAGGTGACATTGCATGGTGGGCAGCAGCGGTAGTGCAGGTGACATTGCATGGTAGGCAGCAGCAGTAGTGCAGGTGACATTGCATGGTGGGCAGCAGCAGCAACGGTAGTGCAGGTGATATTGCATGGTGTGTAGCAGTGGTAGTGCAGGTGACATTGCATGGTGGGCAGCAGCAGTAGTGCAGGTGACATTGCATGGTGGGCAGCAGCGGTAGTGCAGGTGACATTGCATGGTGGGCAGCAGCAGCGGTAGTGCAGGTGACATTGCATGGTGGGCAGCAGCGGTAGTGCAGGTGACATTGCATGGTGGGCAGCAGCAGCGGTAGTGCAGGTGACATTGCATGGTGGGCAGCAGCAGTAGTGCAGGTGACATTGCATGGTGAGCAGCAGCAGCGGTAGTGCAGGTGACATTGCATGGTGGGCAGCAGCGGTAGTGCAGGTGACATTGCATGGTGGGCAGCAGCAGCGGTAGTGCAGGTGACATTGCATGGTGTGTAGCAGCGGTAGTGCAGGTGACATTGCATGGTGGGCAGCAGCAGCGGTAGTGCAGGTGACATTGCATGGTGTGTAGCAGCGGTAGTGCAGGTGACATTGCATGGTGGGCAGCAGCAGCGGTAGTGCAGGTGACATTGCATGGTGGGCAGCAGCGGTAGTGCAGGTGACATTGCATGGTGAGCAGC
The DNA here is from genome assembly GCF_040937935.1 of Hyperolius riggenbachi. NCBI lineage: Eukaryota > Metazoa > Chordata > Amphibia > Anura > Hyperoliidae > Hyperolius > Hyperolius riggenbachi. The sequence continues at coordinate 238,623,420 of NC_090656.1, forward strand.
TGCAGCAATAGTGCAGGTGACATTGCATGTTGGGCAGCAGCAGCGGTAGTGCAGGTGGCATTGCATGGTGGGCAGCAGCAGAGGTAGTGCAGGTGACATTGCATGGTGGGCAGCAGCAGCGGTAGTGCAGGTGACCTTGCATGGTGGGCAGCAGCAGCGGTAGTGCAGGTGACATTGCATGGTGAGCAGCTGCAGCAATAGTGCAGGTGACATTGCATGGTGGACAGCAGCAGCGGTAGTGCAGGTGACATTGCATGGTGGGCAGCAGCAGAGGTAGTGCAGGTGACATTGCATGGTGGGCAGCAGCAGCGGTAGTGCAGGTGACCTTGCATGGTGGGCAGCAGCAGCGGTAGTGCAGGTGACATTGCATGGTGAGCAGCAGCAGCGGTAGTGCGGGTTACATTGCATAGTGGGCAGCAGCAGCGGTAGTGCAGGTGACATTGCATGGTGGGCAGCAGCAGCGGTAGTGCAGGTGACATTGCATGGTGGGCAGCAGCAGCAGTAGTGCAGGTGACATTGCATGATGGGCAGCAGCGGTAGAGCAGGTGACATTGCATGATGGGCAGCAGCAGTAGTGCAGGTGACATTGCATGATGGGCAGCAGCGGTAGTGCAGGTGACATTGCATGGTGTGTAGCAGCGGTAGTGCAGGTGACATTGCATGGTGGGCAGCAGCAGTAGTGCAGGTGACATTGCATGATGGGCAGCAGCGGTAGTGCAGGTGACATTGCATGGTGTGTAGCAGCGGTAGTGCAGGTGACATTGCATGATGGGCAGCAGCAGTAGTGCAGGTGACATTGCATGATGGGCAGCAGCGGTAGTGCAGGTGACATTGCATGGTGTGTAGCAGCGGTAGTGCAGGTGACATTGCATGATGGGCAGCAGCAGTAGTGCAGGTGACATTGCATGATGGGCAGCAGCGGTAGTGCAGGTGACATTGCATGGTGTGTAGCAGCGGTAGTGCAGGTGACATTGCATGGTGGGCAGCAGCAGCAGTAGTGCAGGTGATATTGCATGGTGAGCAGCAGCAGCGGTAGTGCAGGTGACATTGCATGGTGTGTAGCAGCGGTAGTGCAGGTGACATTGCATGGTGGGCAGCAGCAGCGGTAGTGCAGGTGATATTGCATGGTGAGCAGCAGCAGCGGTAGTGCAGGTGACATTGCATGGTGTGTAGCAGCGGTAGTGCAGGTGACATTGCATGGTGTGTAGCAGCGGTAGTGCAGGTGACATTGCATGGTGGGCAGCAGCAGCGGTAGTGCAGGTGATATTGCATGGTGAGCAGCAGCAGCGGTAGTGCAGGTGACATTGCATGGTGTGTAGCAGCGGTAGTGCAGGTGACATCCCCTGAGATGGACAAAATGGACAAACCAGGTAGAGGAAGAGGTAGAGGCAGACCCAGAGGAAGCAAAAAGTAAAAGCAGAGCGATCAACAGATATCAAGGACTACAGCACTACTGCCTAATGTATTAAAATTTTTAATTTTTAGACCCAGAGGAAGACCACCAGGCACCGGCAGGTCTGTGCGAGGTGGTGTTGCTGTGATTTCATGCGGACCTGTCCCAAAATACAGTGCTCAGAAGAAGGCACGTGCCATCACTTCCCAAAATTGTGAGGACGTGGTTGAGTATTTAACACAGAACACCTCATCTCCCGCAGCCAGTGCCACCAGCACTAGTACAAGCACCACATCCGCTGCATTTGACACTTCGCAGGAGTTATTTGGTGGTGGTGAAATCACTGATTCACAGCCACTATTGCAACAACAAGAAGAAGGCGCAGGTACACCACCTCATACGTCTGAGTTAGGTGGCGATAGTATGGACGTAACGTGTGAGGAGGGAGATGATGAACCACCTGAAGTTGGTGCAGTTGAGGAGGTGTCTGAGGAAAGCGAAGCTGGGCAGGAGGATTATGATGACGATTATACGGATGCCACATATGTTCCCAATAGAGGAGATAACCAGGGGGACGGTTCAGAGGGGGAGTCAGAGAGGAGTAGGAGGAGACGACTCCATGATAGAAGCAGAGGGAGCTCGTCCTCAGAAACAGCTGGGGGCAGTGCCCGGCGCCATGTATCGCCAGCTATGGACAGCCAGCCAACATGCTCTTCAACGTCAGCTGCTGATGCCACCGTAGCGCCATCACCCCAGGGGGGCTCAGTGGTTTGGAAATGTTTTAACATGTGTGTCTCAGATCCAGGGGCGTCTCTGGCCATTTTTTCACTCCAGGCGAGAAAACCTGTGCCCCCCCCCCCCCCCCCCCCCCCTGTGAGGTGCCACTTGATGAAAATAATCATTTTACCGTAAAATAATCGTAACGCAGCAATGATTCACTTAAAATCGTAATGCGGCAATCTTTCACTAGAAAATAACCATAACGCAGCAATGATTCACCATAAAATATAATGCAGCAATGATTCACCATAAAATAATCGTAATGTGGCCAGCGTTCACCAGGAAATAATCGTATGTGGCCAGCGTTCACCAGGAAATAATATTATGTGGCCTGCGTTCACCAGGAAATAATCGTATGTGGCCAGCGTTCACCAGGAAATAATATTATGTGGCCTGCGTTCACCAGGAAATAATCGTATGTGGCCAGCGTTCACCAGGAAATAATCGTATGTGGCCAGCGTTCACCAGGAAATAATATTATGTGGCCTGCATTCACCAGGAAATAATCGTATGTGGGCAGCGTTCACCAGGAAATAATATTATGTGGCCAGCGTTCACCAGGAAATAATCGTATGTGGCCAGCGTTCACCAGGAAATAATCGTATGTGGCCAGCATTCACCAGGAAACAATCGTATGTGGCCAACGTTCACCAGGAAACAATCGTATGTGGCCAGCGTTCACCAGGAAACAATCGTATGTTGCCAGCGTTCACCAGGAAACAATTGTAGGTGGCCAGCGTTCACCAGGAAAGAATCGTATGTGGCCTGCGCCAAGTGTTAAGGGCGGGCTGAGGGGGGGGGGGGTGTTGGGACTCAGGGCCAGCCAGGGCGGCATATAAAAAATTATCAAGAGCAGAGGGCACTCACTGTGAGGTGTCGCCTCGGCAGATAGTGTGTGTGCAGTGTAGCCAGCCGGCGGTGGCACTGGTCCCTGGTGCGTCACATGGTGCCTTCAAGCACGTATGACAGGCGGGGGGCGGCGGCCGCACGTATAAACAAACTAGCGTGCAGAAGTTCGCGCTGCACGGAGAGGGAGAGGGGGTGAACTAGTAGGCGGCGGCACAGCACGTATAAACTAACTAACGTGCGGCTGCTCGCTCTGAAGGGAGAGGGAGGGGGCGGACCAGTAGGCGGCACAGGGCACAGGCTGAGCTGCCTGTCACAGCCGGCCCGGCGCTGAACTGATAATGTGGGGGGAAAAAACACACGCACACAGCGCGGCAAAAGAGCGCCCACGCCCACCCACGGCGCTCCAGGCCAAAATTTATAGTTGCCTGGTGACAGAGACGCCTCTGACTGCATCTGTCCCCTGGCTGTCTCGCTCCAGTGTCTGTGTGCAGCCAGTGACACAGGTGGGGGGTCAGACTGTCGGGGGCATAAGCTGGCTGGCCGCTGGCTCCTGGTTTGACTGGCGTGGGTCGGAGTTAAAAGCTGGGCCACACGAGGTAAACACTTTACCTGTGTGGCTACTGAGAATAAGGGGCACGGCTTTAAAGAAGGAGCCTGGCAGAGAAGAGCAGTATTGATTGCTCTATTGGCTGGGGAGAAGTGGAGGTGGAGGCACTGCTGAGCACATGGTAGCGTGCCGAGCACCGGGGACTGAGTCGGGAGGTAATATAATATAAAAAAAAAAAAACATGGTCACAGTAGCAGCGGCGGGGGAATGCGCCTCACCACCTCATGGCGCCTCACCACCTCATGGCGCCCCAGGCAACCGCCTATACTTGCCTGGTGGGTGAGACGCCCCTGCTCAGATCGGAGCAAAGCCATCCGCTGTTTCTGCCAGCAAAAATTGAGCCATGGAAAGGCCAACTCTCACGTAGGGACAAGTGCCTTACGAAGGCACCTGGAGAGAAGGCACAAACAGCTATGGCAAGAACACCTGAGGAAAAGCAGCACCCAAAAGACAAGCCACCCTTCTTCTCCTCTTCCTCCTTCAGGTGCATCGTCTTCATCCGCTTTCTCCCTTGCACCTTCACAGCCACCCTCCTCTCCCCTTGAGCAGTTCCTTCTCCTCTGCCCACAGCAGTACCCAGCTGTCCGTGAAGGAAGTATTTGAGCGTAAGAAGCAAATGTCTGCCAGTCACCCTCTTGCCCGGCGTCTGACAGCTGGCGTGGCGGAACTATTAGCTCGCCAGCTATTACCATACAAGCTGGTGGAGTCGGAGGCTTTCCGTAAGTTTGTGGCCATTGGTACACCGCAGTGGAAGATACCAGACCGCAATTATTTTTCACAAAAGGCCATACCCAAACTGTACCATGCAGTTGAGAGGCAAGTGGTGTTATCTATTGCGAAGAGCGTTGGGTCAAGGGTCCAACTGACCACGGATGCCTAGTCTGCCAAGCACAGGCAGAGCCGCTACATTGCGTACACAGCCCATTGGGTCAACCTGGTGACCGATGGCAGCAAGCAGGGAGTACGTGGCTGCGCAGCTGACCGACTTGTCACGCCTCCACGGCTTGCAGGCAGGCCTCCAGCCACCTCCTCTCCGCCTGCTACCACCTCTTCGCTGTCGTCATCCTCCTCCTCCTACTTGGCTGGTGCCGCGATCTCCTCTCCAGCTACACAGCCCCCGCACCCCAGGGCCTATGCTGCATGCCAGGTACGACGGTGTCACGCAGTGTTAGACATGTCTTGCCTGAAAGCGGAGGGTCACACTGGAGCAGCTCTCCTGGCTGCTCTTAACAAACAGGTGTAGCAATGGCTGACCCCGCACAAGCTTGAGATCGGCAACGTGGTGTGTGACAACGGCAGCAATCTCATTTCTGCAATGAATTTGGGAAAGCTGACACACGTACCCTGCATGGTACATGTGCTGAATCTGGTCGTGCAAAGATTTGTGTCTAAGTACCCAGGCTTAGATGACGTCCTGAAGTAGGCCAGGAAGTTGTGTGGGCATTTCAGGCGCTCTTACATGGCCATGGCACGCTTTGCGGACATTCAGCATAGAAACAACTTGCCGGTGAGACGCCTGATTTGCGATAGCCCGACTCGCTGGAATTCCACCCTGCTGATGTTCTCTCGCCTGCTAGACCAGGAGAATGCCGTCACCCAGTACCTGTATCATTACAGTACAAGGACACAATCTGGGAGGATGGGGATGTTGTGGCCCAACAACTGGACACTGATGCGAAATGCATGCAGGGTCATGAAGCCCTTGGAGGAGGTGACCACACTGGTGAGTCGCGCTGAGGGCACCATCAGCGGCTTGATCCCCTACGCCTACTTCCTGGAGCGTGCCGTGCGTAGAGTGGTGGATACAGCTGTGGAGGAGCGTGAACGAGAACAGTTACAGCAGCAGGAGTCGTGGGAGCGATTTACATCCGAACCCGATGTTTCCACAACACCTGCGGCAGCACAGAGGGGGGAGGAGGAGGAGGAATAAGAGGAGTCGTGTGGGGAAGGAGAGGAGTCAGACTCTGATGATGGTGATGAGGAAGGTGTTTCTGTGGAGGAGGAAGAGGCGGCGAAAGAAGAACAACCGTGGCAGCCGTCACAGGGGGCTTCTGCTGCTCCACGTTCCCGTGGTATTGTTCGTGGCTGGGGGAGGAAGAGGAGTTGCGTCCCATCACTGAGGAAGAGCAAGAGGAGATGGAGAGTACGTCTGCATCCAGCTTTGTGCAGAGGGCCTCTTTCATGTTGTCCAGCCTGTTGAGGGACCCCCGTATCAAAAAACTCAAGACGAATTACCTGTACTGGGTGGCCACGCTACTAGACCCTCGGTACAGGCACAAAGTGGCGGACCTGTTACCAACTCAACACAAGGCGGAAAGGATGCAGCACTTGCAGAACAAGCTGTCGATGATGCTTTACAATGTGTTTAAGGGTGATGTGGCTGCACAACGCAATCAAGGTACCACTGGCAGTAACCCTCCTCCTCCCAAGTCCACGCAGGCAAGGACAGGACGGTCCAGCGATCTCAGGGTGATGTCGGACATGCGGACATTCTTCAGTCCAACTCCTCGCCATAATCCTTCCCGATCCACCCTCCACCAACGCCTGGACCGGCAGGTAGCCGACTACCTGGCCTTGAGTGTGGATGTAGACACTGCGAAAAGCGACGATGAACTGTTGGACTACTGGTTGACCTGTGGCCAGAGCTGTCCCAATTTGCCATACAACTTCTCTCTTGCCCTGCCGCAAGCGTCCTGTCAGAAAGGACCTTCAGTGCAGCTGGAGGCATAGTCACTGAGAAGAGAAGTCGCCTAAGTCATGACAGTGTTCAGTACCTGACCTTTAACAAAATGAATGAGGAATGGATCACGGAGCACTACTGCATGACCGAAGACTCAGTCAGTCCCCACACACAGCATCTCTGCCTGCAGGCCGCTTGCCTTCTCCGCCACCACCAACAGGGTCCAGGACTCTTGGTGGATTCCTAAATTTTTAAGGCCGCTGCTAGCGTATACATGCCTGCCTAATTTTTCTGGCTGCACTGCGGGCGGCTGCAACAAAAAAACAAAAGGCAATGTACATGTGCCCATCCCCCTTCGTGATCATTACCTTGCCGCGGTGAAGGGCCTTGCGTATCACAATGAAGCAATGACCGCTATTTGAGTGTCTCGGGTGGGGGTGGGACTCAAAAGATAATAAGGTCGTTGCTTCATTTTGGTCAGACCAAATTTGATCAGCTGGACAGTCACTGTTGTTCTATCATTGAGCTACCACAGCCCGGCGACCATATGGGCTGGAAAACCGCCACGGCCTACACTCTCGCCACGGTGCGCACCAGTCCAGCACGGCCGTCACTACGCAAACAGCTGTTTGCGGTGCGTTACACAGTGAGTTTGGTGTGTCAGTGTGAAGCAGTACTCTAATTACACTACCTGATTGATGTATACACATGCAAGATGTTTTAAAGCACTTTAGGCCTGCAATTTAGCATTCAATGTGATTTCTGCCCTTAAAACGCTGCTTTGCGTCAAATCCAGATTTTTCCCGGGGACTTTTGGCGTGTATCCCACTCCTCCATGCCCCCCTCCAGGTGTTAGACCCCTTGAAAAATCTTTTCCATCACTTTTGTGGCCAGCATAATTTTTTCTATTTTTCAAAGTTCGCATCCCCATTGAAGTCTATTGCGATTCGCGAACTTTTCCGCTAACCGAACCTTCCGCGAAGGTAGTGCAGGTAGTGCAGGTGACATTGCATGGTGGGCAGCAGCAGCAGCAGTAGTGCAGGTGACATTGCATGGTGGGAAGCAGCAGTAGTGCAGGTGACATTGCATGGTGGGCAGCAGTAGCGGTAGTGCAGGTGACATTGCATGGTGGGCAGCAGCAGTAGTGCAGGTGACATTGCATGGTGGGCAGCAGCAGCAGTAGTGCAGGTGATATTGCATGGTGGGCAGCAGCAGTGGTAGTGCAGGTGACATTGCATGGTAGGCAGTAGCAGCGGTAGTGCAGGTGACATTGCATGGCGGGCAGCAGCAGCGGTAGTGCAAGTGACATTGCATAGTGGGAAGCAGCAGCAGTAGTGCAGGTGACATTGCATGGTGTGTAGCAGCGGTAGTGCAGGTGACATTGCATGGTGGGCAGCAGCAGTAGTGCAGGTGATATTGCATGGTGTGTAGCAGCGGTAGTGCAGGTGACATTGCATGGTGAGCAGCAGCAGCGGTAGTGCAGGTGACATTGCATGGTGGGCAGCAGCAGCGGTAGTGCAGGTGACCTTGCATGGTGGGCAGCAGCAGCAACGGTAGTGCAGGTGATACTGCATGGTGTGTAGCAGTGGTAGTGCAGGTGACATTGCATGGTGGGCAGCAGCAGCGGTAGTGCAGGTGACCTTGCATGGTGGGCAGCAGCAGCAACGGTGGTGCAGGTGATATTGCACAGTGTGTAGCAGTGGTAGTGCAGGTGACATTGCATGGTGGGCAGCAGCAGCGGTAGTGCAGGTGACCTTGCATGGTGGGCAGCAGCAGCAACGGTAGTGCAGGTGATATTGCATGGTGTGTAGCAGCGGTAGTGCAGGTGACATTGCATGTTGGGCAGCAGCAGCGGTAGTGCAGGTGACATTGCATAGTGGGAAGCAGCAGCAGGAGTGCAGGTGACATTGCATGGTGTGTAGCAGCAGTAGTGCAGGTGACATTGCATGGTGGGCAGCAGCAGTAGTGCAGGTGACATTGCATGGTGTGTAGCAGCGGTAGTGCAGGTGGCATTGCCTGGTGGAAAGAAAGCAGCAGCGGTAGTGCAGGTGACATTGCCTGGTGGAAAGAAAGCAGCAGCGGTAGAGCAGGTGATATTGCATAGTGGGCAGCAGCAGCGGTAGTGCAGGTGTCATTGCATGATGGGCAGCAGCGGTAGTGCAGGTGACATTGCATGATGGGCAGCAGCAGCGGTAGTGAAAGTGACATTGCATGGTGGGCAGCAGCAGCGGTAATGCAGGTGACATTGCATGGTGGGCAGCAGCAGCGGTAGTGCAGGTGACATTGCATGGTGGGCAGCAGCAGCGGTAGTGCGGGTGACATTGCATGGTGTGTAGCAGCGGTAGAGCAGGTGACATTGCATAGTGGGCAGCAGCAGCGGTAGTGCAGGTGACATTGCATGGTGGAAAGAAAGCAGCAGCGGTAGTGCAGGTGACATTGCATGTTGGGCAGCAGCGGTAGTGCAGGTGACATTGCATGGTGGGCAGCAGCGGTAGTGCAGGTGACATTGCATGGTGGGCAGCAGCAGCGGTAGTGCAGGTGACATTGCATGGTGGAAAGAAAGCAGCAGCGGTAGAGCAGGTGACATTGCATAGTGGGCAGCAGCAGAGGTAGTACAGGTGACATTGCATGGTGGGCAGCAGCAGCGGTAGTGCAGGTGACCTTGCATGGTGGGCAGCAGCAGCGGTAGTGCAGGTGACATTGCATGGTGGAAAGAAAGCAGCAGCGGTAGAGCAGGTGACATTGCATGGTGGACAGCAGCAGTAGTGCAGGTGACATTGCATGGTGGGCAGCAGCAGCGGTAGTGCAGGTGACCTTGCATGGTGGGCAGCAGCAGCAACGGTAGTGCAGGTGATATTGCATGGTGTGTAGCAGTGGTAGTGCAGGTGACATTGCATGGTGGGCAGCAGCAGCAGCAGTAGTGCAGGTGACATTGCATGATGGGCAGCAGCGGTAGTGCAGGTGACATTGCATGGTGGGCAGCAGCGGTAGCGCAGGTGACATTGCATGGTGGGCAGCAGCGGTAGTGCAGGTGACATTGCATGGTGGACAGCAGCAGCGGTAGTGCAGGTGACATTGCATGGTGGGCAGCAGCAGCGGTAGTGCAGGTGACATTGCATGGTGGACAGCAGCAGCGGTAGTGCAGGTGACATTGCATGGTGGGCAGCAGCAGCGGTAGTGCAGGTGACATTGCATGGTGGGCAGCAGCAGCAACGGTAGTGCAGGTGATATTGCATGGTGTGTAGCAGTGGTAGTGCAGGTGACATTGCATGGTAGGCAGCAGCAGTAGTGCAGGTGACATTGCATGGTGAGCAGCAGCAGCGGTAGTGCAGGTGACATTGCATGGTGGGCAGCAGCGGTAGTGCAGGTGACATTGCATGTTGGGCAGCAGTGGTAGTGCGGGTGACATTGCATGGTGGGCAGCAGCAGCGGTAGTGCAGGTGACATTGCATGGTGAGCAGCAGCAGCGGTAGTGCAGGTTACATTGCATAGTGGGCAGCAGCAGCGGTAGTGCAGGTGACATTGCATGGTGGGCAGCAGCAGCAGCAGTAGTGCAGGTGACATTGCATGATGGGCAGCAGCGGTAGAGCAGGTGACATTGCATGATGGGCAGCAGCAGTAGTGCAGGTGACATTGCATGATGGGCAGCAGCGGTAGTGCAGGTGACATTGCATGGTGTGTAGCAGCGGTAGTGCAGGTGACATTGCATGGTGGGCAGCAGCAGTAGTGCAGGTGACATTGCATGGTGGGCAGCAGCGGTAGTGCAGGTGACATTGCATGGTGGACAGCAGCAGCGGTAGTGCAGGTGACATTGCATGGTGGGCAGCAGCAGCGGTAGTGCAGGTGACATTGCATGGTGGGCAGCAGCAGCAACGGTAGTGCAGGTGATATTGCATGGTGTGTAGCAGTGGTAGTGCAGGTGACATTGCATGGTAGGCAGCAGCAGTAGTGCAGGTGACATTGCATGGTGGGCAGCAGCAGCGGTAGTGCAGGTGACATTGCATGGTGGGCAGCAGCAGCAACGGTAGTGCAGGTGATATTGCATGGTGTGTAGCAGTGGTAGTGCAGGTGACATTGCATGGTGGGCAGCAGCAGTAGTGCAGGTGACATTGCATGGTGAGCAGCAGCAGCGGTAGTGCAGGTGACATTGCATGGTGGGCAGCAGCGGTAGTGCAGGTGACATTGCATGTTGGGCAGCAGCGGTAGTGCAGGTGACATTGCATGGTGGGCAGCAGCGGTAGTGCAGGTGACATTGCATGGTAGGCAGCAGCAGTAGTGCAGGTGACATTGCATGGTGGGCAGCAGCAGCGGTAGTGCAGGTGACATTGCATGGTGGGCAGCAGCAGCAACGGTAGTGCAGGTGATATTGCATGGTGTGTAGCAGTGGTAGTGCAGGTGACATTGCATGGTGGGCAGCAGCAGTAGTGCAGGTGACATTGCATGGTGAGCAGCAGCAGCGGTAGTGCAGGTGACATTGCATGGTGAGCAGCAGCAGCGGTAGTGCACGTGACATTGCATGGTGGGCAGCAGCAGCGGTAGTGCAGGTGACATTGCATGGTGGGCAGCAGCGGTAGTGCAGGTGACATTGCATGGTGGGCAGCAGCAGCGGTAGTGCAGGTGACATTGCATGGTGGGCAGCAGCAGTAGTGCAGGTGACATTGCATGGTGAGCAGCAGCAGCGGTAGTGCAGGTGACATTGCATGGTGGGCAGCAGCAGCGGTAGTGCAGGTGACATTGCATGGTGGGCAGCAGCAGTAGTGCAGGTGACATTGCATGATGGGCAGCAGCAGTAGTGCAGGTGATATTGCATGGTGAGCAGCAGCAGTAGTGCAGGTGACATTGCATGGTGGGCAGCAGCGGTAGTGCAGGTGACATTGCATGGTGGGCAGCAGCAGTAGTGCAGGTGACATTGCATGGTGGGCAGCAGCAGTAGTGCAGGTGACATTGCATGGTGGGCAGCAGCGGTAGTGCAGGTGACATTGCATGGTGGGCAGCAGTAGCGGTAGTGCAGGTGACATTGCATGGTGGGCAGCAGCAGTAGTGCAGGTGACATTGCATGGTGGGCAGCAGCAGCAGTAGTGCAGGTGACATTGCATGGTGGGCAGCAGCAGCGGTAGTGCAGGTGACATTGCATGGTAGGCAGCAGCAGTAGTGCAGGTGACATTGCATGGTGGGCAGCAGTAGCGGTAGTGCAGGTGACATTGCATGGTGGGCAGCAGCAGTAGTGCAGGTGACATTGCATGGTGGGCAGCAGCAGTAGTGCAGGTGACATTGCATGGTGAGCAGCAGCGGTAGTGCAGGTGACATTGCATGGTGGGCAGCAGCAGTAGTGCACGTGACATTGCATGGTGGGCAGCAGCAGCGGTAGTGCAGGTGACATTGCATGGTGGGCAGCAGCAGTAGTGCAGGTGACATTGCATGGTGAGCAGCAGCAGCGGTAGTGCAGGTGACATTGCATGGTGGGCAGCAGCAGTAGTGCAGGTGACATTGCATGGTGGGCAGCAGCGGTAGTGCAGGTGACATTGCATGGTGGGCAGCAGCAGCGGTAGTGCAGGTGACATTGCATGGTGGGCAGCAGCAGTAGTGCAGGTGACATTGCATGGTGGGCAGCAGCAGCGGTAGTGCAGGTGACATTGCATGGTGGGCAGCAGCAGTAGTGCAGGTGACATTGCATGGTAGGCAGCAGCGGTAGTGCAGGTGACATTGCATGGTGAGCAGCAGCGGTAGTGCAGGTGACATTGCATGGTGGGCAGCAGCGGTAGTGCAGGTGACATTGCATGGTGGGCAGCAGCGGTAGTGCAGGTGACATTGCATGGTGAGCAGCAGCAGCGGTAGTGCAGGTGACATTGCATGGTGGGCAGCAGCAGCGGTAGTGCAGGTGACATTGCATGTTGGGCAGCAGCGATAGTGCAGGTGACATTGCATGGTGGGCAGCAGCAGCGGTAGTGCAGGTGACATTGCATGATGGGCAGCAGCAGTAGTGCAGGTGACATTGCATGGTGGGCAGCAGCGGTAGTGCAGATGACATTGCATGGTGGGCAGCAGCGGTAGTGCAGGTGACATTGCATGGTGGGCAGCAGCGGTAGTGCAGGTGACATTGCATGGTGGGCAGCAGCAGTAGTGCAGGTGACATTGCATGGTGGGCAGCAGCGGTAGTGCAGGTGACATTGCATGGTGGGCAGCAGCAGCGGTAGTGCAGGTGACATTGCATGGTGGGCAGCAGCGATAGTGCAGGTGACATTGCATGGTGGGCAGCAGCAGCGGTAGTGCAGGTGACATTGCATGGTGAGCAGCAGCAGCGGTAGTGCAGGTGACATTGCATGGTGGGCAGCAGCAGCGGTAGTGCAGGTGACATTGCATGGTGGGCAGCAGCAGTAGTGCAGGTGACATTGCATGGTGGGCAGCAGCAGCGGTAGTGCAGGTGACATTGCATGGTGGGCAGCAGCAGCGGTAGTGCAGGTGACATTGCATGGTGGGCAGCAGCAGCAGTAGTGCAGGTGACATTGCATGGTGAGCAGCAGCAGCGGTAGTGCAGGTGACATTGCATGGTGGGCAGCAGCAGCGGTAGTGCAGGTGACATTGCATGGTGGGCAGCAGCGGTAGTGCAGGTGACATTGCATGGTGGGCAGCAGCGGTAGTGCAGGTGACATTGCATGATGGGCAGCAGCAGCAGCAGTAGTGCAGGTGATATTGCATGGTGGGCAGCAGCAGCAGCAGTAGTGCAGGTGACATTGCATGGTGGGCAGCAGCGGTAGTGCAGGTGACATTGCATGGTGGGCAGCAGCAGCAGCGGTAGTGCAGGTGACATTGCATGGTGGGCAGCAGCGGTAGTGCAGGTGACATTGCATGGTGTGTAGCAGCAGTAGTGCAGGTGACATTGCATGGTGGGCAGCAGCAGTAGTGCAGGTGACATTGCATGGTGTGTAGCAGCGGTAGTGCAGGTGACATTGCATGGTGGGCAGCAGCGGTAGTGCAGGTGACATTGCATGGTGGGCAGCAGCGGTAGTGCAGGTGACATTGCATGGTGTGTAGCAGCGGTAGTGCAGGTGACATTGCATGGTGGGCAGCAGCAGTAGTGCAGGTGACATTGCATGGTGGGCAGCAGCGGTAGTGCAGGTGACATTGCATGGTGGGCAGCAGTAGCGGTAGTGCAGGTGACATTGCATGGTGAGCAGCAGCAGCGGTAGTGCACGTGACATTGCATGGTGGGCAGCAGAGGTAGTGCAGGTGACATTGCATGGTGGGCAGCAGCAGCGGTAGTGCAGGTGACATTGCATGGTGGGCAGCAGCAGTAGTGCAGGTGACATTGCATGGTGGGCAGCAGCAGCGGTAGTGCAGGTGATATTGCATGGTGTGTAGCAGCAGCAGCAGTAGTGCAGGTGACATTGCATGGTGGGCAGCAGCAGTAGTGCAGGTGACATTGCATGGTGGGCAGCAGCAGTAGTGCAGGTGACATTGCATGGTGAGCAGCAGCAGCGGTAGTGCAGGTGACATTGCATGGTGGGCAGCAGCGGTAGTGCAGGTGACATTGCATGGTGGGCAGCAGCGGTAGTGCAGGTGACATTGCATGGTGTGTAGCAGCGGTAGTGCAGGTGATATTGCATGGTGGGCAGCAGCAGCAGCGGTAGTGCAGGTGACATTGCATAGTGGGAAGCAGCAGCAGTAGTGCAGGTGACATTGCATGGTGGACAGTAGCTGCGGTAGTGAAAGTGACATTGCATGGTGGGCAGCAGCAGCAGCGGTAATGCAAGTGACATTGCATGGTGGGCAGCAGCAGCGGTAGTGCAGGTGACATTTCATGGTGGGCAGCAGCAGCGGTAGTGCAGGTGACATTGCATGGTGGGCAGCAGCAGCGGTAGTGCGGGTGACATTGCATGGTGGGCAGCAGCGGTAGTGCAGGTGACATTGCATGTTGGGCAGCAGTGGTAGTGCGGGTGACATTGCATGGTGGGCAGCAGCAGCGGTAGTGCAGGTGACATTGCATGGTGAGCAGCAGCAGCGGTAGTGCAGGTTACATTGCATAGTGGGCAGCAGCAGCGGTAGTGCAGGTGACATTGCATGGTGGGCAGCAGCAGCAGCAGTAGTGCAGGTGACATTGCATGATGGGCAGCAGCGGTAGAGCAGGTGACATTGCATGATGGGCAGCAGCAGTAGTGCAGGTGACATTGCATGATGGGCAGCAGCGGTAGTGCAGGTGACATTGCATGGTGTGTAGCAGCGGTAGTGCAGGTGACATTGCATGGTGGGCAGCAGCAGTAGTGCAGGTGACATTGCATGGTGGGCAGCAGCGGTAGTGCAGGTGACATTGCATGGTGGACAGCAGCAGCGGTAGTGCAGGTGACATTGCATGGTGGGCAGCAGCAGCGGTAGTGCAGGTGACATTGCATGGTGGGCAGCAGCAGCAACGGTAGTGCAGGTGATATTGCATGGTGTGTAGCAGTGGTAGTGCAGGTGACATTGCATGGTAGGCAGCAGCAGTAGTGCAGGTGACATTGCATGGTGGGCAGCAGCAGCGGTAGTGCAGGTGACATTACATGGTGGGCAGCAGCAGCAACGGTAGTGCAGGTGATATTGCATGGTGTGTAGCAGTGGTAGTGCAGGTGACATTGCATGGTAGGCAGCAGCAGTAGTGCAGGTGACATTGCATGGTGGGCAGCAGCAGCGGTAGTGCAGGTGACATTGCATGGTGGGCAGCAGCAGCAACGGTAGTGCAGGTGATATTGCATGGTGTGTAGCAGTGGTAGTGCAGGTGACATTGCATGGTGGGCAGCAGCAGTAGTGCAGGTGACATTGCATGGTGAGCAGCAGCAGCGGTAGTGCAGGTGACATTGCATGGTGGGCAGCAGCGGTAGTGCAGGTGACATTGCATGTTGGGCAGCAGCGGTAGTGCAGGTGACATTGCATGGTGGGCAGCAGCGGTAGTGCAGGTGACATTGCATGGTAGGCAAGAGCAGTAGTGCAGGTGACATTGCATGGTGGGCAGCAGCAGCGGTAGTGCAGGTGACATTGCATGGTGGGCAGCAGCAGCAACGGTAGTGCAGGTGATATTGCATGGTGTGTAGCAGTGGTAGTGCAGGTGACATTGCATGGTGGGCAGCAGCAGTAGTGCAGGTGACATTGCATGGTGAGCAGCAGCAGCGGTAGTGCAGGTGACATTGCATGGTGGGCAGCAGCGGTAGTGCAGGTGACATTGCATGGTGGGCAGCAGCAGCAGTAGTGCAGGTGACATTGCATGGTGGGCAGCAGCGGTAGTGCAGGTGACATTGCATGGTGGGCAGCAGCGGTAGTGCAGGTGACATTGCATGGTGGGCAGCAGCAGCAGTAGTGCAGGTGACATTGCATGTTGGGCAGCAGCGGTAGTGCAGGTGACATTGCATGGTGGGCAGCAGCGGTAGTGCAGGTGACATTGCATGGTGGGCAGCAGCGGTAGTGCAGGTGACATTGCATGTTGGGCAGCAGCGGTAGTGCAGGTGACATTGCATGTTGGGCAGCAGCGGTAGTGCAGGTGACATTGCATGGTGGGCAGCAGCGGTAGTGCAGGTGACATTGCATGGTGGGCAGCAGCGGTAGTGCAGGTGACATTGCATGGTGGGCAGCAGCAGCAGTAGTGCAGGTGACATTGCATGTTGGGCAGCAGCGGTAGTGCAGGTGACATTGCATGGTGAGCAGCAGCAGCGGTAGTGCACGTGACATTGCATGGTGGGCAGCAGCAGCGGTAGTGCAGGTGACATTGCATGGTGGGCAGCAGCGGTAGTGCAGGTGACATTGCATGGTGGGCAGCAGCAGCGGTAGTGCAGGTGACATTGCATGGTGGGCAGCAGCAGTAGTGCAGGTGACATTGCATGGTGAGCAGCAGCAGCGGTAGTGCAGGTGACATTGCATGGTGGGCAGCAGCAGCGGTAGTGCAGGTGACATTGCATGATGGGCAGCAGCAGTAGTGCAGGTGATATTGCATGGTGAGCAGCAGCAGTAGTGCAGGTGACATTGCATGGTGGGCAGCAGCGGTAGTGCAGGTGACATTGCATGGTGGGCAGCAGCAGTAGTGCAGGTGACATTGCATGGTGGGCAGCAGCAGTAGTGCAGGTGACATTGCATGGTGGGCAGCAGCGGTAGTGCAGGTGACATTGCATGGTGGGCAGCAGTAGCGGTAGTGCAGGTGACATTGCATGGTGGGCAGCAGCAGTAGTGCAGGTGACATTGCATGGTGGGCAGCAGCAGCAGTAGTGCAGGTGACATTGCATGGTGGGCAGCAGCAGTGGTAGTGCAGGTGACATTGCATGGTGGGCAGCAGTAGCGGTAGTGCAGGTGACATTGCATGGTGGGCAGCAGCAGTAGTGCAGGTGACATTGCATGGTGGGCAGCAGCAGCAGTAGTGCAGGTGACATTGCATGGTGGGCAGCAGCGGTAGTGCACGTGACATTGCATGGTGGGCAGCAGCAGCGGTAGTGCAGGTGACATTGCATGGTGGGCAGCAGCAGTAGTGCAGGTGACATTGCATGGTGGACAGCAGCAGCGGTAGTGCAGGTGACATTGCATGGTGGGCAGCAGCAGCGGTAGTGCAGGTGACATTGCATGGTGGGCAGCAGCAGTAGTGCAGGTGACATTGCATGGTGAGCAGCAGCAGCGGTAGTGCAGGTGACATTGCATGGTGGGCAGCAGCAGTAGTGCAGGTGACATTGCATGGTGGGCAGCAGCGGTAGTGCAGGTGACATTGCATGGTGAGCAGCAGCGGTAGTGCAGGTGACATTGCATGGTGGGCAGCAGCGGTAGTGCAGGTGACATTGCATGGTGGGCAGCAGCGGTAGTGCAGGTGACATTGCATGGTGAGCAGCAGCAGCGGTAGTGCAGGTGACATTGCATGGTGGGCAGCAGCAGTAGTGCAGGTGACATTGCATGGTGGGCAGCAGCAGTAGTGCAGGTGACATTGCATGGTGGGCAGCAGCGGTAGTGCAGGTGACATTGCATGGTGTGTAGCAGCGGTAGTGCAGGTGACATTGCATGGTGGGCAGCAGCAGTAGTGCAGGTGACATTGCATGGTGGGCAGCAGCGGTAGTGCAGGTGACATTGCATGGTGTGTAGCAGCGGTAGTGCAGGTGACATTGCATGGTGGGCAGCAGCAGCGGTAGTGCAGGTGACATTGCATGTTGGGCAGCAGCGATAGTGCAGGTGACATTGCATGGTGGGCAGCAGCAGCGGTAGTGCAGGTGACATTGCATGATGGGCAGCAGCAGTAGTGCAGGTGACATTGCATGGTGGGCAGCAGCGGTAGTGCAGGTGACATTGCATGGTGGGCAGCAGCGGTAGTGCAGGTGACATTGCATGGTGGGCAGCAGCGGTAGTGCAGGTGACATTGCATGGTGGGCAGCAGCAGCAGTAGTGCAGGTGACATTGCATGGTGGGCAGCAGCAGCGGTAGTGCAGGTGACATTGCATGGTGGGCAGCAGCGGTAGTGCAGGTGACATTGCATGGTGGGCAGCAGCAGCGGTAGTGCAGGTGACATTGCATGGTGGGCAGCAGCAGCAACGGTAGTGCAGGTGATATTGCATGGTGTGTAGCAGTGGTAGTGCAGGTGACATTGCATGGTGGGCAGCAGCAGCGGTAGTGCAGGTGACATTGCATGGTGGGCAGCAGCAGTAGTGCAGGTGACATTGCATGGTGAGCAGCAGCAGCGGTAGTGCAGGTGACATTGCATGGTGGGCAGCAGCAGCGGTAGTGCAGGTGACATTGCATGTTGGGCAGCAGCGATAGTGCAGGTGACATTGCATGGTGGGCAGCAGCAGCGGTAGTGCAGGTGACATTGCATGGTGGGCAGCAGCAGCGGTAGTGCAGGTGACATTGCATGTTGGGCAGCAGCGATAGTGCAGGTGACATTGCATGGTGGGCAGCAGCAGCGGTAGTGCAGGTGACATTGCATGGTAGGCAGCAGCAGTAGTGCAGGTGACATTGCATGGTGGGCAGCAGTAGCGGTAGTGCAGGTGACATTGCATGGTGGGCAGCAGCAGTAGTGCAGGTGACATTGCATGGTGGGCAGCAGCAGCGGTAGTGCAGGTGACATTGCATGGTGGGCAGCAGCAGCGGTAGTGCAGGTGACATTGCATGGTGAGCAGCAGCAGCGGTAGTGCAGGTGACATTGCATGGTGGGCAGCAGTAGCGGTAGTGCAGGTGACATTGCATGGTGGGCAGCAGCAGTAGTGCAGGTGACATTGCATGGTGGGCAGCAGCAGCGGTAGTGCAGGTGACATTGCATGGTGGGCAGCAGCAGCGGTAGTGCAGGTGACATTGCATGGTGGGCAGCAGCAGCAGTAGTGCAGGTGACATTGCATGGTGGGCAGCAGCAGCGGTAGTGCAGGTGACATTGCATGGTGGGCAGCAGCAGCGGTAGTGCAGGTGACATTGCATGGTGGGCAGCAGCGGTAGTGCAGGTGACATTGCATGGTGGGCAGCAGCAGTAGTGCAGGTGACATTGCATGGTAGGCAGCAGCAGCAACGGTAGTGCAGGTGACATTGCATGGTGGGCAGCAGCAGCGGTAGTGCAGGTGACATTGCATGGTGGGCAGCAGCGGTAGTGCAGGTGACATTGCATGGTGGGCAGCAGCGGTAGTGCAGGTGACATTGCATGGTGGGCAGCAGCAGCGGTAGTGCAGGTGACATTGCATGGTGGGCAGCAGCGGTAGTGCAGGTGACATTGCATGGTGGGCAGCAGCAGCGGTAGTGCAGGTGACATTGCATGGTGGGCAGCAGCAGTAGTGCAGGTGACATTGCATGGTGGGCAGCAGCAGCGGTAGTGCAGGTTATATTGCATGGTGTGTAGCAGCAGCAGCAGTAGTGCAGGTGATATTGCATGGTGGGCAGCAGCGGTAGTGCAGGTGACATTGCATGTTGGGCAGCAGCGGTAGTGCAGGTGACATTGCATGGTGAGCAGCAGCAGCGGTAGTGCAGGTGACATTGCATAGTGGGCAGCAGCAACGGTAGTGCAGGTGACATTGCATGTTGGGCAGCAGCGGTAGTGCAGGTGACATTGCATGGTGGGCAGCAGCGGTAGTGCAGGTGACATTGCATGGTGAGCAGCAGCAGCGGTAGTGCACGTGACAT
This sequence comes from Hyperolius riggenbachi, assembly GCF_040937935.1. Taxonomy (NCBI): domain Eukaryota; kingdom Metazoa; phylum Chordata; class Amphibia; order Anura; family Hyperoliidae; genus Hyperolius; species Hyperolius riggenbachi. Next base: position 238,642,821 of record NC_090656.1, read on the forward strand.
TGCATGGTGGGCAGCAGCAGCGGTAGTGCAGGTGACATTGCATGGTGGGCAGCAGCGGTAGTGCAGGTGACATTGCATGGTGGGCAGCAGCAGCGGTAGTGCAGGTGACATTGCATGGTGGGCAGCAGCAGTAGTGCAGGTGACATTGCATGGTGAGCAGCAGCAGCAACGGTAGTGCAGGTGACATTGCATGGTGAGCAGCAGCAGCGGTAGTGCAGGTGACATTGCATAGTGGGCAGCAGCAACGGTAGTGCAGGTGACATTGCATGTTGGGCAGCAGCGGTAGTGCAGGTGACATTGCATGGTGGGCAGCAGCGGTAGTGCAGGTGACATTGCATGGTGAGCAGCAGCAGCGGTAGTGCATGTGACATTGCATGGTGGGCAGCAGCAGCGGTAGTGCAGGTGACATTGCATGGTGGGCAGCAGCGGTAGTGCAGGTGACATTGCATGGTGGGCAGCAGCAGTAGTGCAGGTGACATTGCATGGTGGGCAGCAGCAGCGGTAGTGCAGGTGATATTGCATGGTGTGTAGCAGCAGCAGCAGTAGTGCAGGTGACATTGCATGGTGGGCAGCAGCAGTAGTGCAGGTGACATTGCATGGTGGGCAGCAGCAGTAGTGCAGGTGACATTGCATGGTGAGCAGCAGCAGCGGTAGTGCAGGTGACATTGCATGGTGGGCAGCAGCGGTAGTGCAGGTGACATTGCATAGTGTGTAGCAGCGGTAGTGCAGGTGATATTGCATGGTGGGCAGCAGCAGCAGCGGTAGTGCAGGTGACATTGCATAGTGGGAAGCAGCAGCAGTAGTGCAGGTGACATTGCATGGTGGACAGTAGCTGCGGTAGTGAAAGTGACATTGCATGGTGGGCAGCAGCAGCAGCGGTAATGCAAGTGACATTGCATGGTGGGCAGCAGCAGCGGTAGTGCAGGTGACATTTCATGGTGGGCAGCAGCAGCGGTAGTGCAGGTGACATTGCATGGTGGGCAGCAGCAGCGGTAGTGCGGGTGACATTGCATGGTGTGTAGCAGCGGTAGAGCAGGTGACATTGCATGGTGTGTAGCAGCGGTAGAGCAGGTGACATTGCATGGTGGGCAGCAACAGCAGTAGTGCAGGGGGCATTGCATGGTGGGCAGCAGCAGCGGTAGTGCAGGTGACTGGACATTGCATGATGTGCAGCAGCGGTAGTGCAGGTGACCTTGCATGGTGGGCAGCAGCAGCAGCGGTAGTGCAGGTGACATTGCATGGTGGACAGCAGCTGCGGTAGTGAAAGTGACATTGCATGGTGGGCAGCAGCAGCAGCGGTAATGCAGGTGACATTGCATGGTGGGCAGCAGCAGCGGTAGTGCAGGTGACATTTCATGGTGGGCAGCAGCAGCGGTAGTGCAGGTGACATTGCATGGTGGGCAGCAGCAGCGGTAGTGCGGGTGACATTGCATGGTGTGTAGCAGCGGTAGAGCAGGTGACATTGCATGGTGTGTAGCAGCGGTAGAGCAGGTGACATTGCATGGTGGGCAGCAACAGCAGTAGTGCAGGGGGCATTGCATGGTGGGCAGCAGCAGCGGTAGTGCAGGTGACAGGACATTGCATGGTGTGCAGCAGCGGTAGTGCAGGTGACATTGCATGGTGGGCAGCAGCAGCGGTAGTGCAGGTGACATTGCATGGTGGGCAGCAGCAGCGGTAGTGCAGGTGACAGGACATTGCATGGTGTGCAGCAGCGGTAGTGCAGGTGACATTGCATGGTGGGCAGCAGCAGCGGTAGTGCAGGTGACATTGCATGGTGGGCAGCAGCAGCAGTAGTGCAGGTGACATTGCATGGTGGGCAGCAGCAGCAGTAGTGCAGGTGAAATTGCATGGTGTGCAGCAGCGGTAGTGCAGGTGACATTGCATGGTGGGCAGCAGCGGTAGTGCAGGTGACATTGCATAGTGGGCAGCAGCAGCAGCGGTAGTGCAGGTGACATTGCATGGTGGGCTGCAGCGGTAGTGCAGGTGACATTGCATGGTGGGCAGCAGCAGCGGTAGTGCAGGTGACATTGCATGGTATGTAGCAGCGGTGGTGCAGGTGACGGGACATTGCATGGTGGGCAGCAGCAGCAGTAGTGCAGGTGACATTGCATGGTATGCAGCAGCGGTAGTGCTGGTGACATTGCATGATGGGCTGCAGCGGTAGTGCAGGTGACATTGCATGGTGGGCAGCAGCAGTAGTGCAGGTGACATTGCATAGTGGGCAGCAGCTGCAGCGGTAATGCAGGTGACATTGCATGGTGGGCAGCAGCAGCAGCGGTAGTGCAGGTGACATTGCATGGTGTGTAGCAGCGGTAGAGCAGGTGACATTGCATGGTGGGCAGCAGCAGCAGTAGTGCAGGTGACATTGCATGGTGGGCAGCAGCAGCGGTAGTGCAGGTGACATTGCATGGTGTGCAGCAGCGGTAGTGCAGGTGACATTGCATGGTGGGCAGCAGCAGCGGTAGTGCAGGTGACATTGCATGGTGGGCAGCAGCAGCGGCAGTGCAGGTGACATTGCATGGTGGGCAGCAGCAGCGGTAGTGCAGGTGACATTGCATGGTGGGCAGCAGCAGCGGTAGTGCAGGTGACATTGCATGGTGGGCAGCAGCAGTAGTGCAGGTGACATTGCATGGTGTGTAGCAGCAGTAGTGCAGGTGACATTGCATAGTGGGCAGCAGCAGCAGCGGTAGTGCAGGTGACATTGCATGGTGGGCAGCAGCGGTAGTGCAGGTGACATTGCATGGTGGGCAGCAGCAGTAGTGCAGGTAACATTGCATGGTGGGCAGCAGCAGCAGCGCAGGTGACATTGCATGGTGGGCTGCAGCGGTAGTGCAGGTGACATTGCATGGTGGGCACCAGCATCAGTAGTGCAGGTGACATTGCATAGTGGGCAACAGCAGCACAATATGTCCCGCCTCCTGTCACTTCTATTTCCTGCTCCTCCTGAGACTATTGTGAACATTGTCACTCTCCGTATCAGCTGCGAATCCGGGGAGGGGCCTCCTGTGACCCCTCCTAGTGTTGTCCGGATCATGAACGATTCGGATCTTTGATCCAAATCTATTTTGTGAGTCGAATCATCAAAATGAGTGATTCGGATCGCAAAAGGGGCGGGGCCAGGAGTGACACGCCCCCTCTCAGCGGGCAGCGGGGTCCTGGAAGCAGAGCAGAGATGGATCGCTCTGTTGGATGGGAGCCAGCCTTGCAGGGACAGGTAAGGGGCGGGGCCAGGAGTGACACGCCCCCTCTCAGCGGGCAGCGGGGTCCTGGAAGCAGAGCAGAGATGGATCGCTCTGTTGGAGGGGACTCAGGGGAGGCAGCCTTGCAGGGACAGGTAGAGAGGACATGGGTGCCACTGCCAGATATGTGTAGAGCACACATACTGGCTATAACGTGCTGCTCATTATAGGCTGGCTGCAGTGCAGTTTCTAGGCTAAAATGCACCCAGGGCGAGGGTGTAAAAATTGCGCCCCCCCCCCCCCCCCCCCGAAGCAAGGTATGGGTGCCCACAGTGTAGGTTAGCCAGGTCTAGTTGCACTCAGTATAGATTCCCCCAGAATAGGTACCCCAGTATAGGTAGCCAGCTATAGGTCCCCCCAGTATAGGTAGCCAGGCATAGGTGAGCCAGTATAGTTGCCTCCGGTATAGGTTAGCCAGATAGGTGCCTCCAGTATAGGTAGCCAGTATAGTTGCCCACAGTATAGGCTAGATAGGCAGGCGTCCCCGTTATATGTTAGATAGTTAGGTGCCCCAGTACAGGTTAGCTAGGTGGGTGCCTCTAATATAGGTAGCCAGAATAGTTGCCCCCCGCATAGGTTAGATAGGTAGATGCCCCCAGTATAGGTTAGTTAGGTAGGTGCCTTCAATATAGGTAGCCAGTATAGTTGTCACCTGTATAGACTAGCTAGGTAGGTAGGTGCCCCCAATACAGGTTAGATGAGTTAATGCTCCCACTATAGGTTAGATAGGAAGGTGCCCCCCAGTATAGGTTAGATAGGTAGCTGCCCCCCAGTATAGGATAGGTAGGTGCCCCCCAGTATAGGTTAGATAGGTAGGTGCCCCCCAGTGTATGTTAGATAGGTAGCTGCCCCCCAGTATAGGTTAGATTAGGTAGCTGCCCCCTCAGTATAGGTTAGATTAGGTAGCTGCCCCCCAGTATAGGTTAGATTAGGTAGCTGCCCCCCAGTATAGGTTAGATTAGGTAGCTGCCCCCCAGTATAGGTTAGATTAGGTAGGTGCCCCCCAGTATAGGTTAGATTAGGTAGGTGCCCCCAGTATAGGTTAGATTAGGTAGGTGCCCCCAGTATAGGTTAGATTAGGTAGGTGCCCCCCAGGATAGGTTAGATTAGGTAGGTGCCCCCCAGGATAGGTTAGATAGGTAGCTGCCCCAGTATAGGTTATGTAGGTGCCCCCCATGATGGAGGGGGGAGCCGCAGCCGCGGGGAGGGCAGCCCGACCTCTCCCTCCCTCTCCCCGGGCCGCCCTCCATGTGATCCCCCCCTCGGACGGACTCGGAGTGCAGAGTTATTATGCGCAGGGAAGCGCTATAGAAAACTACTCACCTCGCTGGCTCCACGCGCTGCTCTCTCGCCGCCAGTCTCCTCTCTCTGCCTACACGCTGATACACACACACGCTGCTAAACAGGAAGCAGCGTGTGTGTGCATCAGCGTGTAGGCAGAGAGAGGAGACTGGCGGCGAGAGAGCAGCGCGTGGAGCCAGCGAGGTGAGTAGTTTTCTATAGCGCTTCCCTGCGCATAATAACTCTGCACTCCGAGTCCGTCCGAGGGGGGATCACATGGAGGGCGGCCCGGGGAGAGGGAGGGAGAGGTCGGGCTGCCCTCCCCGCGGCTGCGACTCCCCCCTCCATCACAGCGCCCCCCTCCCAGCAGCGCCCCGGGCGGCGGCACGCCCCGCACGGCCGTAGAAACGGCCATGGCTGGCTGTTCCGTAGTTGTGCACAGTGATCACATTGGAAGCAGAGCAGAGATGGATCGCTCTGTTGGAGGGGAGCCAGCCTTGCAGGGACAGGTAGAGGGGACATGGGTGCCACTGCCAGATATGTGTAGAGCACACATACTGGCTGCAATGTGCTGCTCATTATAGGCTGTCTGTTCCGTAGTTGTACACAGTGATCACATTGGAAGCTTTTGGCTCAGCACAGCTCAGTAACTTTGCAGACAGTGTGATTGAAAGGCAATATAATCCTCCTGCACTCGGCACTAAACAGCTGCACTTATCTTCTGGGAATGCTTTCTATCACTGTGCGACATTTCCATTCAGGTATACAGATGAACATGTAGGTGACATACATGTAAAGCATATGATTGCAGCATGTGGGTATTGTGTGCAAACATTTCTGCTCGTCCCTCCTCCTTTATCTGTCCACTCCCTGCCCTCTGTGCATCTTCTCCCCTTCTCTGCGTGTCCACCCCTTCTCCTGTCCTGCTAGTCATTTCACCCCCGAATGATCCGAGATTCGGATCAAAGGTCCGGATCTTTTCAATGATCCGATTCGAATCATCCGGATCATTGAAAAGATCCGAACTTCCCATCTCTAACCCCTCCTACTCCCTCTCTCCCTATTGGCCCCCCTCGGTGCGGCTGTGCAATCAGCTCGCGACAAGCAGAATCAGCGGCGCGAGCTGACGCCCCGCCCCTCTTCTCCCGCCTTAGCCAATTCAACTGCACGTGGGCGGGGAGACAAGAGGGCGGGGCCAGGTCCTTCCCGGCTTCTTCCTGAATGGCCGGTCGCGCATGCGCATTGAGCCGCCAGCGACATCTTGCCTCGAGCTGCCGTTTGTTCGCCGGGATTGGGGTGCAGGAGACTCGGAGTGACAGGTACTCCCCCGGGGGCACTACAAGGGGCAGCATGCCCGGGCTGCTGGGGGGGCTGGGACTTGTAGTTCCCTCCTGGCTGGTTACTGCCTGTGCTCAGGGCTCCTCTGTTGTGTCTGATCATTAGTAGCATCCTCCTGCTGTGTATTATTGTAGTGTCCGGCTGGCCACACACTGTCAGATGTATGATCTGCTGGATCGGGATTGGGAAGTAGTTGGCTTCCTGTTAGTGGCAAATTGGCTGCAACCACTAATGTGTAGGAAATGGGGGACCCAGTGCTACAGCTATCCACACCTTCATCCCAATAGGGAGCGGAGGCGGCTGGCAAAGCGCGCGCCGCGTCCGAAGCCCAGTTTCCAAATTTCCTGGTGTGCAATTTTAGCATTGATTTAAAGGCAACCTAAACTGAGAGCGATATGGATGTTTCCTTTTAAACAATACCAGTTGCCTGGCAGCCCTGCTGCTCTCTCTGGCTGCAGTAGTGTCTGAATCACACACCTGAAGCAAGCATGCAGCTAATCCAGTCACACTTCAGTCAGAGCACCTGATCTGCTGCATGCTTGTTGAGGGGCTGTGGCTAAAAGTATTAGAGACTCAGGATCAGCAGGAGAGTCAGGCAACTGGTATTGTTTTAAAAGGAAAAATCCACATCCTTCTCAGTTTAGGTTGCCTTTAAAGGACCTCTATAAGGGGAAAAATAGTTTAACCGACCTTGGTTTGTCCCGGCGCAGGCACTGGATGTCTGCAGCAGGGACCAGAGGATGGTTTTGTCCCGGCGCGGGTACAGGATGTCTGCAGGGGGGACCAGAGAATGTTTTTGTCCCGGCGCGGGTACAGGATGTTTGCAGGGGGGACCAGAGGATGGTTTTGTCCCGGAGCAGATACAGGATGTCTGCAGGTACAGGATGTCTGCAGGAAGGACCAGCGGATGGTCTTGTCCTGGAGTGGGCACAGTATGTCTGCAGGGGGGACCAGAGGATGGTTTTGTCCCGGAGCAGGTACAGGATGTCTGCAGGTACAGGATGTCTGCAGGGAGGACCAGCGGATGGTCTTGTCCTGGAGTGGGCACAGGATGTCTGCAGGGGGGACCAGAGGATGGTTTTGTCCTGGTGCGGACACAGTGTGGTTGCAGGGGGGACCGGAGGACAGGATGTCTGCAGGGGGGACCAGAGGATCGGTTTGTCCCGGCGTGGGCACAGGATGCCTGCAGGGTGGAACAGAGGATGGTTTTGTCCTGGCGCAGGTCCAGGATGCCTGCAGGGTGGAACAGAGGATGGTTTTGTCCTGGCGCGGGTCCACGATGCCTGCAGGGTGGAACAGAGGATGGTTTTGTCCTGGCGCGGGCACAGGATGTCTGCAGGGGGGACCAGAGGATGGTTTTGTCCTGGCGCGGGCACAGGATGTCTGCAGGGGGGACCAGAGGATGGTTTTGTCCTGGCGCGGGCACAGGATGTCTGCAGGGGGGACCAGAGGATGGTTTTGTCCTGGCGCGGGCACAGGATGTCTGCAGGGGGGACCAGAGGATGGTTTTGTCCTGGCGCGGGCACAGGATGTCTGCAGGGGGGACCAGAGGATGGTTTTGTCCTGGCGCGGGCACAGGATGTCTGCAGGGGGGACCAGAGGATGGTTTTGTCCTGGCGCGGGCACAGGATGTCTGCAGGGGGGACCAGAGGATGGTTTTGTCCTGGCGCGGACACAGGATGTCTGCAGGGGGGACCAGAGGATGGTTTTGACCTGGCGTGGGTACAGTATGTCTGCAGGGGGGACCAGAGGATGGTTTTGACCTGGCGTGGGTACAGTATGTCTGCAGGGGGGACCAGAGGATTGTTTTGACCTGGCGTGGGTACAGGATGTCTGCAAGGGGGACCAGAGGATCGGTGTAATGAATAGCGGAGACGCCGCTGCGTGGGCAAGCGGCATGGCGGCTATCTCCGCGTCCCAGCCAGTGGCTGCTGCCGCGCAGCTACATGCTGCTGGTTCGCCTGGTCCTTCTAGTGCACACAGATTGAGAGCTACGCGCGCGCCAGATGACAGGACCTTTATGCTAGCAGAAAGGGAGTCAGCTGAGCATGCCGATCAGCTGACTCCAGCTAGGTTCCGGATTGGCTGAGTGACTGGGGCGGCGCTGTGGAGCTCTCTGGGTATATAGGACTTGCCTGTCAGTTGCAAGTTGTCTGCTGTTGTGAAAGCTTACGTGTGAGCACTCAGACCCCAGTCAGATCTTACAGTGTGTTAGAACCAGCCGGAGCTGGGAATTCACACTTAAGGTGCGTACACACGTCAGATAAAAGTCTTTGGAAAATGAAAGATCACAGTCCAATTTTACCCCCTTTGTGTAGAGTATGGCTCTCATACTACATGAGTCTATTCTATGGAGCTGAACTCCCCATCAGATAAAAATCTTTGCAAGATGCTGCACACAAAGATGCTGTACACATTCAACAGATCAGTATCTGCAAAAGATCTGTTCCTGCATAAGATCCAGATCTTTTGCAGATACTGATCTGTTGCATGTGTACAGCGGTCTTTGTGTGCAGCATCTTGCAAGGATTTTTATCTGATGGGGAGTTCAGCTCCATAGAATAGACTGTGTAGAGTATGGCTCTCGTACTACATGAAAGGGGGTAAAATTGGTCTGTGATCTTTCATTTTCCAAAGACTTTTATCTGACGTGTTTACCCACCTTTAGTCAGATTCTGGTGATAGCCTTTAAAGTATTATTGTATTGTTGGACTAGTTTCCAGGTGTTGAGACCAAGGACCTCACACCTAAGACTAGGATTGATATATATATATTCTGTTACCTGTTATGATCTCTGGCTTTCCTGACCACTCTCCTGCTTACTGATTCGGTACCTCCGCCTATCTGATTACCTGTTGCTGACATTGCCTGAACCCGGATACCGAATCAGTCTTCCGTCTCTGTACTTTATCTGTCCATGTGTTGCCGACTTTGCTTGTCTGACCTTTCTGGCTGTCACCCAACCCTTGGGTGATCAGCCTTACTGCACTATCTGTGACACTTGCTCATCAGGTGTTCACCAGCTGCAAGCTCAGGCTTAGGGTCACCTGCTCCTCCGGAGACCATCTTGCAGCTCAGCCAATGGTCTCTATCCCTTAGGAGTCCACTGGCTGCAGTACAGTCTGATTCCCTGCTCCTCAGGGAATCCTCGGCTGCAGTTCTATCATAATCGCTCATTCCACCAACTATCCCCTTTGCAGCCAGTCAGTGGTTCATACTCCTCAGGTGTCCACTGGCTGCAATACAATCTGAATTCCCTGCCCCTCAGGGAATTCTTGGCTGCAGTACAGTCTGTATTTCCTGCTCCTCAGGAGATCTGGCAAGCCCAGTCAGTGGGACCCTGCCCCTCAGTGGTCCACTGGCTGCAGTGCAGTCTGATTCCCTGCTCCTCAGAGAATCCTTGGCTGCAGTAGTGTCTGTATCTCCCGCCTCACGGGAGACAACGTCTCTGATTACTGTTGCACCAAACACTATATCACATTGGGTGTCCTGTGTCTAGCTATACTAGCATTTTTGGTGATTCTGCAGATCACACATAATCAGGTATAGCATCTGTATTATTGGTGATACTGCAGATCACCAATAATCAAAAAAAATCTGTGTTGCTGACACCAATCGTTACAATCGGTTTGTCCTGGTGCGGACACAGGATGTCTGCAGGGGGGACCAGAGGATCGGTTTGTCCTGGTGCGGACACAGTGTGGTTGAAGGGGGGACCGGTGGACAGGATGCCTGCAGGGGGGACCAGAGGATGGTTTTGTCCCGGCGCGGGCACAGGATGTGTGCAGGGGGGACCAGAGGATGGTTTTGTCCTGGCGCGGGTATAGGATGTTTGCAGGGGGGACCAGAGGATGGTTTTGTCCCGGCGTGGGTACAGGATGTCTGCAGGGGGGACCAGAGGATGGTTTTGTCCCGGCGTGGGTACAGGATGTCTGCAGGGGGGACCAGAGGATGGTTTTGTCCCGGCGCGGGCACAGTATGTCTGCAGGGGGGACCAGAGGATCGTTTTTTCCTGGTGCAGGCACAGGATGTCTGCAGGGGAGACCAGAGGATCGGTTTGTCCTGGTGCGGACACAGTGTGGTTGCAGGGGGGATCGGAGGACAGGATGTCTGCAGGGGGGGACTGGAGATTGATTTTGTCCCGGCACGGACACAGTACGTCTGCATTGGGCCCTTAGATTCCCTGGGTCATTTAATTCCCTCCCCCTTAAAGTGGTCCTTGAAAGTGTACCTGAGACAATGATAGTGTAAGGACTTATACCTGGGGCTTCTTCCAGTCACCTGTGGCCACTGTAAGCACCATAAAGTTAGACCCCCCGCTCTGCATGCCTTCATACCCCCTCCCCCACCCTGCTCGATGTACTCCCACCCCCGGGCCACCTGTTTCGTCATCTCAGCCACAGGCCCTCTGCTCTGTGTCCAACTGTAATGATGAAGACCTTATTTGCCTCCCAGCGGGACATAGTTGCCTCACAGCGGGGACGCTTGCCTCCTGAGGGTTTATGCAGCAAGAGATGGTCCGGCTCTCCCTGTACAAACCTCCTCTGCTACCTTACTATTATTTATTATTATTGTATTTATAAAGCGCCAACAGGTTATACAACATACAACAAAGTTATACAAGGCAAACGGTACAAGAGACCTGATTATGCAATTATGGGCTGGTTAGGTAGGTCCAGTAATACAAGTACGAGGCAGTCATAGGAAAGGAGCACACAATCATGTAGAATACACTAGAGAAGGGAGAGGGTACAAGATACATGATCATGTGATTTGGGCTGGTTAGGTGGGTCCAGTAATACAAGTACGAGGCAGTCATAGGAAAGGAGCACAGGATCATGTAGAATACACTAGGGAAGGGAGAGGGTACAAGAGACATGATCATGTGATTTGGGCTGGTTAGGTAGGTCCAGTAATACAAGTACGAGGCAGTCATAGGAAAGGAGCACACAATCATGTAGAATACACTAGAGAAGGGAGAGGGTACAAGATACATGATCATGTGATTTGGGCTGGTTAGGTAGGTCCAGTAATACAAGTACGAGGCAGTCATAGGAAAGGAGCACAGGATCATGTAGAATACACTAGGGAAGGGAGAGGGTACAAGAGACATGATCATGTGATTTGGGCTGGTTAGGTAGGCCCAGTTGTCACGGACGGTTGCGAGGCCGCAGATGCGTCCTGGAACCGCCCGTGAAGAAAAAGCGATCGCACTCGATTCTCTGCATCGATTGCGCTTCAGATCAATAGAATCTGGATTGTGTAGGAGCATCTGTCTTTTCTCAGCAGAGAGAAGACATCAGCTTAACTGCAGGATGGTTCTTTTGATATGCTAATGAACAGGAACAAACCCTTGAGTTCAGAAAGCTAATCTCCACAGGGGGCCATAGAAAGCCAGCCGAAGCGGCTCCGACCAGGCCAGATATGAATGCATGTGGGGTATGGTTTCTTGATGATTATATGGCAACCATACCTCGCACAGCTATAAAATTCATATCGTCTTGTTCGGTAAAATCTGGCCATCATGCTGATATGAAACTCATTGTGATAGTCCGTCCGGTTATTGAGGTATGACCCTTCTCAAGAACTGGACCCGCTGCCCTAGCCATGTCTGATGTCATATTAATCTGTATTTTCCGACACGTATGAATCTGTTATCCCCCTAAATATAACATGTATCGTTTGTGAGGTACGGCAGTTTGTAAGTTTAAAACCTAAAATCTCTCAGAGGTAATGAACTGTCATTGGTGGGTAACTCAGAGGGGGCCGGCATTGCCACACCCCCAAACCAGCTTCATCAAAAGAACATGGCTGGCAGGCGGGCCTCATTCCTCCATTTTTCCACCTTCATGAACACACGGCCACCGTGAGGAACAAGTCATTTTGCTTGAACTTAGCTGAAACAAATAACTTTTGCGGAACTTGAAACCAAGGACTTGATGATTTTCCCACAAAAGGACATTCTCCATGAAACTAAGTATTTTTTCTCCCTTTCTTTTATTTTTCATTCTGGCTATTACTGTTTTAATAATTGTATATATTTATATTGCCGTGAATAAACGACTTTATCCAAGTCATTCACTGTTCCGCTACCCTGCTTCGCAGCCGCTCAAACTGAACCAGACTTCTGAAGAGACGCTGCTATTGTATTCTTGCTAGCTAGACAGAATACAGTGGGTTTTAACCGTTTTTATTTGTAGATCTAGGTTCAGACAGTCAGCGGGCTCCTCTGTCCCATGGTAACAGAGGTGGTGGCAGTTATACCCTGAACTAGCGTGTAAAGTGTATTTCCGTAACCCACAGGCTCCCTTCTGGTCGGGCTGCTGCCCAAATTTCTGTCGGTTTCTGCGCAAAGATCGTGACCAAAGCTTGCATAGTCTGTGTGCTGAAACTGATTGGAAGGCAATTTGCGGTCTGACCACTAGGGATCCTGTGACACCAGTAATACAAGTACAGGCGGTCCTATGAAAGGAGCACACGATCCTGTAGAATACACTAGGGAAGGGAGAGGGTACAAGAGACATGATCATGTGATTTGGACTGGTTAGGTAGGCCTAGTAATACAAGTACGATGTGGTCATAGGAAAGGAGCACACGCTCATGTAGAATACACTAGGGAAGGGAGAGGGTACAAGATACATGATCATGGGATTTGGGTTGGTTAGGTAGGTCCAGTAATACAAGTACAGGCTGTCATAGGAAAGGAGCACACAATCATGTAGAATACACTAGGGAAGGGAGAGGGTACAAGATACATGATCATGTGATTTGGGCTGGTTAGGTAGGTCCAGTAATACAAGTACGAGGCTGTCATAGGAAAGGAGCACACAATCATGTAGAATACACTAGGGAAGGGAGAGGGTACAAGATACATGATCATGTGATTTGGGCTGGTTAGGTAGGTCCAGTAATACAAGTACGAGGCAGACATAGGAAAGGAGCACACAATCATGTAGGATACACTGGGGAAGGGAGAGGGTACAAGATACATGATCATGTGATTTGGGCTGGTTAGGTAGGTCCAGTAATACAAGTACAGGCTGTCATAGGAAAGGAGCACACAATCATGTAGAATACACTAGGGAAGGGAGAGGGTACAAGATACATGATCATGTGATTTGGGCTGGTTAGGTAGGTCCAGTAATACAAGTACAGGCTGTCATAGGAAAGGAGCACACGATCATGTAGAATACACTAGGGAAGGGAGAGGATACAAGATACATGATCATGTGATTTGGGCTGGTTAGATAGGCCTAGTAATACTAGTATGAGGCAGTCATAGGAAAGGAGCACACGATCATGTAGAATACACTAGGGAAGGGAGAGGGTACAAGATACATGATCATGTGATTTGGGCTGGTTAGATAGGCCCAGTAATACAAGTACGAGGCTGTCATAGGAAAGGAGCACATGATCATGTAGAATACACTAGGGAAGGGAGAGGGTACAAGATACATGATCATGTGATTTGGGCTGGTTAGATAGGCCCAGTAATACAAGTACGAGGCTGTCATAGGAAAGGAGCACATGATCCTGTAGAATACACTAGGGAAGGGAGAGGGTACAAGATACATGATCATGTGATTTGGGCTGGTTAGATAGGCCCAGTAATACAAGTACGAGGCTGTCATAGGAAAGGAGCACACGATCATGTAGAATACAGTAGGGAAGGGAGAGGGTACAAGATACATGATCATGTGATTTGGGCTGGTTAGGTAGGTCCAGTAATACAAGTACGAGGCAGACATAGGAAAGGAGCACACAATCATGTAGAATACACTAGGGAAGGGAGAGGGTACAAGATACATGATCATGTGATTTGGGCTGGTTAGGTAGGTCCAGTAATACAAGTATGAGGCTGTCATAGGAAAGGAGCACACGATCATGTAGAATACACTAGGGAAGGGAGAGGGTACAAGATACATGATCATGTGATTTGGGCTGGTTAGATAGGCCCAGTAATACAAGTACGAGGCTGTCATAGGAAAGGAGCACACGATCATGTAGAATACAGTAGGGAAGGGAGAGGGTACAAGATACATGATCATGTGATTTGGGCTGGTTAGGTAGGTCCAGTAATACAAGTACGAGGCTGTCATAGGAAAGGAGCACACGATCATGTAGAATACACAAGGGAAAGACCCTGCCAGAGGCTAACAATCTAGGTGCAATGTGCGTAACCTGCCACTGGGGCCTGAGTCATTTTACCTATATATTCTTCCCGGTTTCCTTAAATGCTTGCCGACCACTCCAATTGGTGTAAAGTGCTAGGGGCGGAGATTGCAGGGAATTGCACGCACATCCCTGTCATCGGCCTCCCAACGGCGATTGCTGCTAGGAGACTGTTAGACTGCGTCTATTTGCAGCGATCTACAGCAGCGCTGTACTGGGGACAGCCAGGTGACACAGGAGGAGAGCGATCGGCTGTCATAGACAAATACAAGACAAATAACATTTATATTGCGCTTTTCTCCTGGCGGACTCAAAGTGCCAGAGCAGCAGCCACTAGGGCGCGCTCTATTGGCAGTAACAGAGTAAGGGAGACTTGCCTAAGGTCTCCTACTGAATAGGCGCTGGCTTACTGAACAGGCAGAGCCGAGATTCGAACCCAGGTCGCCTGTGTCAGAGGCAGAGCCCTTAACCATTACACCATCAGCCAACTGATGTCACTAGGATTGACTGGCGGGGAGGGAAGGCGGAGTTGGGGAAAAATAGTAACATTTATTAATTTAAAAAAAAAAAATGCTGGGAGCAATCGTAGCCCACCACCAGAAATCTCTGTTGGTGGGCAGAAAAGGGGGGGGGGGGGGCAGGGGATATCACTTGTGTGCTGAGTTGTATGGCCCTGCAGTGAGGCTTAAAGCTGCAGTGGCCCTATTAGTAAAAAATGGCCTGGTCACTAGGGGGTTTTAACACCGCGGTCCTCAAGTGGTTAAAGGATACCCGAGGTGACATGTGACATGAGATAGACATGTGTATGTACAGTGCCAGCACACAAATAACTAGGCTGTGTTCCTGTTTTTCTTTCTCTGCCTGAAAGAGTTAAATATCAGGTATGTAAGTGGCTGACTCAGACAGGAAGTGACTACAGTGTGACCCTCACTAATAAGAAATACCAACTATAAAACACTTTCCTAGCAGAAAATGGCATCTGAGAACAGGAAAGAGATAGGCCTGGTGCACACCAAAACCCGCTAGCAGATCTGCAAAATGCCAGCAGATTTTGAAACGCTTTTTCTTATTTTTCCGCAGCGTTTCAGCTAGCATTTTGCGGTTTTGTGTAGCGGTTTTGGTGTAGTAGATTTCATGTATTGTTACAGTAAAGCTGTTACTGAACAGCTTCTGTAACAAAAACGCCTGCAAAACTGCTCTGAACTGCCGTTTTTCAGAGCGGTTTGTGTTTTTCCTATACTTAACATTGAGGCAGAAACGCATCCGCAATCCAAAACATGCCTCACCTCGGGAGTATGCGTTTCAGCAAAACGCCTCCCGCTCTGGTGTGACCCACCCCATTGAAATACATTGACCAAGCGTATCCACAGCCGCAAGCGGCTGCAAAAACGCTGAAAAAGCCGCTCGGTGTGCACCAGCCCATAAAGAGGGTCAGTAGTTGATACATTTTAGCTCTGGCGTACTTCAATGAATGTCATTGAGCAAAAACAATAAAACATTTAAAACTTAAAAAGTAGATTTAAACATAAAATACAACTTTGGAATATTTTTTTTAGGGGAAGGAAGATAGATGCAATAGTTTTATTTCATTAGTTTTTCACCTGGCTTTAATGTGTTACAATGTATCCCCCTGCTGCTTCTTATGATAGGTAATTATGTATCACTTGTATCCATTAAGAGCATGGAAACAAAGTCCTACAAAGTTTCATTAAGGGCCCTTTTCCACCAGCAATCGCAATCACAAACACCAGCGATTGCGATTTTTCATTAGGGCTCTTTTCCACTATGAAATGCGATTGCGATTCCGATCGCAATCGCGTTTCAATTTCCACGATTGAGCTACTATACTCATTATAGTATAGCTCAATCGCATACAAAACGCGGCAGGACGATGATTGCGCTTTGACCAAAATCGCATTGCAATCGGATCGCACTAATTGGAATTGCTGCTGCAGTTTCCATTAGTTTAATGTACCTTGCGATTTGCGATCAGAAGCAAATCACAGGCTAGTGGAAAAAGGCCCTGATTTTGTATTGCATTATCAAAAATCGTTCCAGAATGCGATTGCGATTTGCGATTTCCAAATGGACTCACTACAGTGGAAAATACTTCTCATGATTTCTATGATAAAGTAACAACCCTAGCGATTTAAAAATCGCTGAGCCTTCAGTGCTGGTCTGGGGTGCTCCGCTGAGCCTCCAGTGCTGGTCCGGGGTGCTCCGCTGAGCCTCCAGTGCTGGTCCGGGGTGCTCCGCTGAGCCTCCAGTGCTGGTCCGGGGTGCTCCGCTGAGCCTCCAGTGCTGGTCCGGGGTGCTTCGCTGAGCCTTCAGTGCTGGTCCGGGGTGCTCCGCTGAGCCTTCAGTGCTGGTCCGGGGTGCTCCGCTGAGCCTTCAGTGCTGGTCCGGGGTGCTCCGCTGAGCCTTCAGTGCTGGTCCGGGGTGCTCCGCTGAGCCTTCAGTGCTGGTCCGGGGTGCTCCGCTGAGCCTTCAGTGCTGGTCCGGGGTGCTCCGCTGAGCCTTCAGTGCTGGTCCGGGGTGCTCCGCTGAGCCTTCAGTGCTGGTCCGGGGTGCTCCGCTGAGCCTTCAGTGCTGGTCCGGGGTGCTCCGCTGAGCCTCCAGTGCTGGTCCGGGGTGCTCCGCTGAGCCTCCAGTGCTGGTCCGGGGTGCTCCGCTGAGCCTCCAGTGCTGGTCCGGGGTGCTCCGCTGAGCCTCCAGTGCTGGTCCGGGGTGCTCCGCTGAGCCTTCAGTGCTGGTCCGGGGTGCTCCGCTGAGCCTTCAGTGCTGGTCCGGGGTGCTCCGCTGAGCCTTCAGTGCTGGTCCGGGGTGCTCCGCTGAGCCTCCAGTGCTGGTCCGGGGTGCTCCGCTGAGCCTTCAGTGCTGAACAGGTCTGCTTGAGTTTGGCCACGCCTGCATGGTACTTAGTGCTCAGGTGTGGCCTCCCCGCTCTCCATGCATAAACTGCTCAGGTGTGGCCACGCCTGACTGCCTGAATAAACTGGCTTATTACTTGAGTGACTCTCTTCTTCTGTGATGGGCAGATGCTAGGATTCACCTTCCTCTGATTGTGGGCCAGGGAGCATGTGACACCAAAGGTGTGGCCAGAAGGATTCAGGCTGCAATGGGTGGGGGGGTGTAATCCAATACGATAGGTGGCAGAGGGGGGGGGGTGGTATTTGATGATGCCCCCCTACCCAGTACAGCTTCATTTTTTACCTCTTCAGACCAGACCAATAACATTTATATCACGCTTTTCTCCTGGCGGACTCAAAGCGCCAGAGCTGCAGCCACTAGGGCACGCTCTATAAGCAGTAGCAGTGTTAGAGAGACTTGCCTAAGGTCTCCTAATGAATAGGTGCTGGCTTACTGAACAGGCAGAGCCGAGATTCGAACCCTGGTCTCCTGTGTCAGAGGCAGAGCCCTTAACCATTACACCATCCAGCCACTGTTTACTTGTTACTGAGAATCTTGTGATGTGCTGGAGCAGAGTTTGCGCAGCAGTCACTCTCCCATCATCTCTGCAGCTCTGGACGCAAAATAATGTTGTGACCTCACATAAGCTCATGGAAGTGGTGCTGCAGCGGAAGTGCGCCGTAATCGCAGCTAAAGGTCCAACAAATTTTGGTGTGACAGTGTAATTCCAGCTTGGATTCAGTTGTAAGGGGGAACCAATCGTTACCCCCCCCCCCCCTCCCCCTGCTGTCTAATTGCTATAGGAGCTGCCATGTCCCCCCTCCCCTTCTAGCTGCCCATAATTCATCCAAAGGGAATGTGTGAAGATATCATCTGTGACTTCTCTAAACTCTTTGAAGCACTTGTACTATATACCCCACCACCACCACCATGAAAGCTTCTGCTGATGTGTGCAATGAGATTATAACATCAGTCATTATTTCATTTAGTCAGCTAAAATGGCGAGTGATGTGGAGGCTGCCATATTTATTTCCTGTTAAATAATACCAGTTGCCTGGCTGTCCTGCTGATCTATTTGGCTACAGTAGTGGCTGAATTACACCAGGAACAAGCATGCAGCTAATCTTGTCAGATCTGACAATAATGTCAAACACCTAATCTTTGGCATGCTTGTTCAGGGGCTATGGCTAAAAGTATTAGAGGCAGATAATCTTTAGGACAACCAGATAACTGATATTGCGTAAAAAGAAATAAATATGGCAGCCTCCATAACACTCTCACCTCGGGTTTACTTTAATACACTTTAACTTTGATGGTTTCTTTACCTCCTCCCCAGATGCCCCCCAAAAAGGGAAAAAAGACATCGGAGCCACCATTGGAGGATAAAAAAGAGGAAGAAGAATCTCCGGGAAAGAGGAAGAGGGACACTGAGAAGAGTGACCATCTGGGGACTAAAAAGTCTGGACACAAAAAGGCTGCTGGGGGAGGGGCAGAGGAAGCGCCGGAGTGCAGCACAGGTACCCCGGGGCTCAGTGTATAGGCCTTGTGCTGGGGGAGAGAGGCGGAGTAATCCCCAGAATGCAGCACAGGTACCCCGGGGCTCAGTGTATAGGCCTTGTGCTGGGGGAGAGAGGTGGAGTTATCCCCAGAATGCAGTACAGGTACCCTGGGGCTCAGTGTACAGGCCTTGTGCTGGGGGAGAGAGGCGGAGTAATCCCCAGAATGCAACACAGGTACCCCGGGGCTCAGTGTATAGGCCTTGTGCTGGGGGAGAGAGGTGGAGTTATCCCCAGAATGCAGTACAGCGGTATCCTGGAGCTCAGTGTATAGAACTTGTCCTGAAGGGGGGGAGGCGGGAGAGGCAAAGGAAGCCGCAGAGTGCAGCACAGGTACCCCAGGGCTCAGTGTACAAGTCTTGTGCTGAGAGGGGATGAGGTAGCTGCAGAGTGCAGCACGGGTACCCCAGGGCTCAGTGTGCAGGCCTTGTGCTGAGAGGAGGGGATAATGAAGCTGCAGAGTGCAGCACGGGTACCCCAGGGCTCAGTGTACAGGCCTTGTGCTGAGGAGGGAATCGGGAAGCCGCAGAGTGCAGCACGGGTACACCAGGGCTCAGTGTACAGGTTTTGTGCTGAGAGGAGGGGATGAGGTAGCTGCAGAGTGCAGCACGGGTACCCCAGGGCTCAGTGTACAGGCCTTGTGCTGAGAGGAGGGGAGGATGTAGCTGCAGAGTGCAGCACGGGTACCCCAGGGCTAAGTGTACAGGCCTTGTGCTGAGAGGAGGGGATAATGAAGCTGCAGAGTGCAGCACAGGTACCCCAGGGCTCAGTGTACAAGCCTTGTGCTGAGAGGGGATGAGGTAGCTGCAGAGTGCAGCACGGGTACCCCAGGGCTCAGTGTACAGGCCTTGTGCTGAGAGGAGGGAAAGAGGAAGCCGCAGAGTGCAGCACGGGTACCTCAGGGCTCAGTGTACAGGCCTTGTGCTGAGAGGAGGGGAGGATGTAGCTGCAGAGTGCAGCACAGGTACCCCAGGGCTCAGTGTACAGGCCTTGTGCCTAGAGGAGGGAATGAGGAAGCCGCAGAGTGCAGCACGGGTACCCCAGGGCTCAGTGTACAGGCCTTGTGCCTAGAGGAGGGAATGAGGAAGCCGCAGAGTGCAGCACGGGTACACCAGGGCTCAGTGTACAGGCCTTGTGCTGAGAGGGGATGAGGTAGCTGCAGAGTGCAGCACAGGTACCCCAGGGCTCAGTGTACAGGCCTTGTGCTGAGAGGAGGGGATGAGGTAGCTGCAGAGTGCAGCACGGGTACCCCAGGGCTCAGTGTACAGGCCTTGTGCTGAGAGGAGGGGAGGATGTAGCTGCAGAGTGCAGCACTTGTACCCCAGGGCTCAGTGTACAGGCCTTGTGCTGAGAGGAGGGAATGGGGAATCCGCAGAGTGCAGCACGGGTACCCCAGGGCTCAGTGTACAGGCCTTGTGCTGAGAAAAGGGGATGAGGTAGCTGCAGAGTGCAGCACGGGTACCCCAGGGCTCAGTGTACAGGCCTTGTGCTGAGGAGGGAATGAGAAAGCCGCAGAGTGCAGCACTAGTACCCCAGAGCTCAGTGTACAGGCCTTGTGCTGAGGAGGGAATGAGGAAGCCGCAGAGTGCAGCACGGGTACCCCAGGGCTCAGTGTACAAGCCTTGTGCTGAGGGGATGAGGTAGCTGCAGAGTTCAGCACAGGTACCCCAGGGCTCAGTGTACAGGCCTTGTGCTGAGAGGGGATGAGGTAGCTGCAGAGTGCAGCAAGGGTACCCCAGGGCTCAGCGTACAGGCCTTGTGCTGAGAGGAGGGAATGGGGAAGCCGCAGAGTGCAGCACAGGTACCCCAGGGCTCAGTGTACAGGCCTTGTGCTGAGAGGGGATAAGGTAGCTGCAGAGTGCAGCACAGGTACCCCAGAGCTCAGTGTACAGGCCTTGTGCTGAGAGGGGATGAGGTAGCTGCAGAGTGCAGCACGGGTACCCCAGGGCTCAGTGTACAGGCATTGTGCTGAGAGGGGATGAGGTAGCTGCAGAGTGCAGCATTAGTACCCCAGAGCTCAGTGTACAGGCCTTGTGCTGAGAGGGGGGAATGAGGAAGCCGCAGAGTGCAGCACGGGTACCCCAGGGCTCAGTGTACAGGCCTTGTGCTGGGTGGAGGAAGAGGCGGTGGAAGATTTTTATTTCTCAGCTTTTAATTTTCTTTTTCATGCTGGAGGAAATTTGAAGATTACTTTCTCAATGATTATTCTGATGACTCCTCACTCTGCAGATTTAAAGGCAGCCATTAACGCTAAGAAACATGAGAAGAAGCGAACTAACATTGTGCACTACCTGTACCAAAGCACGGTGGGCGGAAATGTGCGGGGGAAGGTAAGTTATGCCTCAGAACATCTTACAAGCGGTGTATACCCTGTGTGCTCCCCAGAGGGACCTCGCTAACCCCTGGGTGTTCCCCGCAGAGACCTCGCTAACCCCTGGGTGTTCCCCGCAGAGACCTCGCTAACCCCTGGGTGTTCCCCGCAGAGACCTCGCTAACCCCTGGGTGTTCCCCGCAGAGACCTCGCTAACCCCTGGGTGTTCCCCGCAGAGACCTCGCTAACCCCTGGGTGTTCCCCGCAGAGACCTCGCTAACCCCTGGGTGTTCCCCGCAGAGACCTCGCTAACCCCTGGGTGTTCCCCGCAGAGACCTCGCTAACCCCTGGGTGTTCCCCGCAGAGACCTCGCTAACCCCTGGGTGTTCCCCGCAGAGACCTCGCTAACCCCTGGGTGTTCCCCGCAGAGACCTCGCTAACCCCTGGGTGTTCCCCGCAGAGACCTCGCTAACCCCTGGGTGTTCCCCGCAGAGACCTCGCTAACCCCTCTGTGTTCCCTGCAGTACCTTCAGACGCCGTTCCTCTGCTCCTTGTCCTCCTACATCCTTTATCGGACCAACAGCCCCTTTGACAGAAGAGTCACAACACTTGAGTGGCATCCGGCACACCCAAACACCGTGGCCGTCGGGTCTAAAGGAGGGGACATCATCCTGTGGGACTATGAGAGTCTAAACAGCACGCTCATTCCTGGAGTGAGTATAATTACTGGAGGGGCCAAGGTTCAGAATAAAGCCTGTGTCTGCTGGCTAAAGAACTTCCCATTGTCATATGATGAGATGGGTGGAGCTGTGCAGAGTGGATCCTCCCCATTGTCATATGATGAGATGGGTGGAGCTACGTGCAGACCGCACCCCTATTGTCATATGATTGAATGGATGGAGCTACATGCAGGCAAGAACCCCCCCCCCCCCCCCCCTCTCCTTCCCTGCATTGACATATAATGGGATGGGTGGAGCTGCCCAGTTTTTATGGGATGGTTGGAGCCGTCCCATTTGTGATGGGAGGTGTGGAGCTGCCCCATTGTTATGGAATGGGTGGAGTTGTGTGGAGGCAAGAACGTCCCCATTGTCGTGGGATGGATAGAGCTACATGCAGGCAAGAAACCCACACACTGTACACACTACAGACACACACTGTACACACTACAGACACACACTGTACACACCCACACATACTGTACACACTACAGACACACACACGTACACACTACAGACACACACACTGTACACACACACACACTGTACACACACACACACACTGTACACACACTGTACACACACACACACACACACACACTGTACACACACACACACTGTACACACACACTGTACACACACACACACACACACACACTGTACACACACACTGTACACACACACTGTACACACACACACACTGTACACGCACGCACCTGTACACGCACGCACCTGTACACGCACGCACCTGTACACGCACGCACCTGTACACGCACGCACGTGTACACGCACGCACGTGTACACGCACGCACGTGTACACGCACGCACGTGTACACGCACGCACGTGTGCACGCACGTGTACACGCACGCACGTGTACACGCACGCACGTGTACGTACGCACGCACGTGTACGCACGCACGTGTACGCACGTACGTGTACGCACGTACGCACGCACGTACGCACGCACGCTCGTGTACGCACCCACGCACGTGTACGCACGCACGCACGTGTACGCACACGCACGCACGTGTACGTACGTACGTACGCACGTGTACGCACGTGTACACACGCACGCACGTGTACGCACGTGTACACACACGCACGCAGGTGTACACACACACACGCACGTGTACACACACACACGCACGTGTACACACACACGCACGTGTACACACACACGCACGTGTACACACACACGCACGTGTACACACACACACGCACGTGTACACACACACGCACGTGTACACACACACACGCACGTGTACACACACACACGCACGCACACACGCACGTGTACACACACACACGCACGTGTACACACACACACGCACGTGTACACACACACACGCACGTGTACACACACACACGCACGTGTACACACACACACGCACGTGTACACACACACACGCACGTGTACACACACACACACGCACGTGTACACACACACACGCACGTGTACACACACACACGCACGTGTACACACACACACGCACGTGTACACACACACACGCACGTGTACACACACACACGCACGTGTACACACACACACGCACGTGTACACACACACACGCACGTGTACACACACACACGCACGTGTACACACACACACGCACGTGTACACACACACACGCACGTGTACACACACTGTACACACACACGCGCACACACTGTACACACACACGCGCACACACACTGTACACACACACACGCGCACACACTGTACACACACACACGCGCACACACTGTACACACACACACACGCGCGCACACACTGTACACACACACACACGCGCGCACACACTGTACACACACACGCGCGCACACTGTACACACACACGCGCGCACACACTGTACACACACACGCGCGCACACACTGTACACACACACGCGCGCACACACTGTACACACACACGCGCGCACACACTGTACACACACACGCGCGCACACACTGTACACACACACACACGCGCGCACACACTGTACACACACACGCGCGCACACACTGTATACACACACACGCGCGCACACACTGTATACACACACACACGCGCGCACACACTGTATACACACACGCGCGCACACACTGTACACACGCGCGCACACACTGTACACACACGCGCACACACTGTACACACGCGCGCACACACTGTACACACACACACACGCGTACACACTGTACACACACACACGCGCACACACTGTACACACACTGTACACACACACGCGCACACACTGTACACACACACGCGCACACACTGTACACACACACACACACGCGCACACACTGTACACACACACGCGCACACACTGTACACACACACGCGCACACACTGTACACACACTATACGCACACATACACATACGCGCACATACACATACATACGCGCACATACACATACGCACACATACACATACGCGCACATACACATACGCGCACATACACATACGCGCACATACACATACGCGCACACATACACATACGCGCACACATACACATACGCGCACACATACACATACGCGCACACATACACATACGCGCACACATACACATACGCGCACACATACACATACGCGCACACATACACATACGCGCACACATACACATACGCGCACACATACACACTGTACACACACTGTACACACACGCGCACACATACACACTGTACACACACTGTACACACACGCGCACACACTGTACACACACACACGCGCACACACTGTACACACACACGCGCACACACTGTACACACACACGCGCACACACTGTACACACACACGCGCACACACTGTACACACACACGCGCACACACTGTACACACACACGCGCACACACTGTACACACACACGCGCACACACTGTACACACACACTGTACACACACACGCGCACACACTGTACACACACACGCGCACACACTGTACACACACGCGCACACACTGTGCACACACGCGCACACACTGCGCACACACGCGCACACACTGCGCACACACGCGCACACACTGCGCACACACGCGTACACACACGCGCACACACGCGTACACACACGCGTACACACACGCGTACACACACGCGCACACACGCGTACACACACGCGCACACACGCGTACACACACGCGCACACACGCGTACACACACGCGCACACACTGTACACACACGCGCACACACTGTACACACACACGCGCACACTGTACACACACACGCGCACACACTGTACACACACGCGCACACACTGTACACACACTATACGCACACATACGCACACATACACATACGCACACGCACACATACGCATACGCACACATACGCACGCATACGCACACGCACGCATACGCATACGCACACATACGCATACGCACACATACGCATACGCACACATACGCATACGCACACATACGCATACGCACACATACGCATACGCACACCTACGCACACATACACCTACGCACACATACACCTACGCACACATACACCTACGCACACATACACCTACGCACACATACACCTACGCACACATACACCTACGCACACATACACCTACGCACACATACACCTACGCACACATACACCTACGCACACATACACCTACGCACACATACACCTACGCACACATACACCTACGCACACATACACCTACGCACACATACACCTACGCACACATACACCTACGCACACATACACCTACGCACACATACACCTACGCACACATACACCTACGCACACATACACCTACGCACACATACACCTACGCACACATACACCTACGCACACATACACCTACGCACACATACACCTACGCACACATACACCTACGCACACATACACCTACGCACACATACACCTACGCACACATACACCTACGCACACATACACCTACGCACACATACACCTACGCACACATACACCTACGCACACATACACCTACGCACACATACACCTACGCACACATACGCACACGCACACCTACGCACACGCACACCTACGCACACGCACACCTACGCACACGCACACCTACGCACACATACGCACACGCACACATACGCACACGCACACATACGCACACATACACATACGCACACATACACATACGCACACATACACATACGCACACATACACATACGCACACATACACATACGCACACATACACATACGCACACATACACATACGCACACATACACATACGCACACATACACATACGCACACATACACATACGCACACATACACATACGCACACATACACATACGCACACATACACATACGCACACATACACATACGCACACATACACATACGCACACATACACATACGCACACATACACATACGCACACTGAACACACACACACACACACTGAACACATACATACATACATACATACATACATACATACATACATACATACATACATTGGTGTGAAAAACGATTTGCCCCCTTCCTGATTTCTTATTCTTTTGCATGTTTGTCACACTTAAATTTTTCGGCTCATCAAAAACCGTTAACTATTAGTCAAAGATAACATAATTGAACACAAAATGCAGTTTTAAAGGATGGTTTTTATTATTTAGTGAGAAAACAAACTCCAAATCTACATGGCCCTGTGTGAAAAAGTGATTGCCCCCCTTGTTAAAAAATAACTTAACTGTGGTTTATCACACCTGAGTTCAATTTCTGTAGTCACCCCCAGGCCTGATTACTGCCACACCTGTTTCAATCAAGAAATCACTTAAAGAGACTCCGTAACAAAAATTGCATCCTGTTTTTTATCATCCTACAAGTTCCAAAAGCTATTCTAATGTGTTCTGGCTTACTGCAGCACTTTGTACTATCACAGTCTCTGTAATAAATCAATGTATCTTTCCCTTGTCAGACTTGTCAGCCTGTGTCTGGAAGGCTGCCAAGTTCTTCAGTGTTGTGGTTCTGCTATGCACTCCCCCCTCAGGGGGGAAAGAAACACACAAATGATCTCTTGAGATTCAAAAGGAATGCTGTATACAGCCTGCTTGTGTATGGATGTATTTTCTATGTGTGGACATACTGTACATCAACCTACTTCCTGTTTTGGTGGCCATTTTGTTTGTTTATAAACAAACTTTTTAAAACTGTTTTTAACCACTTTTAATGCGGCGGGGAGCGGCGAAATTGTGACAGAAGGTAATAGGAGATGTCCCCTAACGCACTGGTATGTTTACTTTTGTGCGATTTTAACAATACAGATTCTCTTTAAATAGGAGCTATCTGACACAGAGAAGTAGACCAAAAGCACCTCAAAAGCTAGACATCATGCCAAGATCCAAAGAAATTCAGGAACAAATGAGAACAAAAGTACTGTAACTGAGATCTATCAGTCTGGTAAAGGTTATAAAGCCATTTCTAAAGCTCTGGGACTCCAGCGAACCACAGTGAGAGCCATTATCCGAAAATGGCAAAAACATGGAACAGTGGTGAACCTTTCCAGGAGTGGCCGGCCGACCAAAATTACCCCAAGAACGCAGAGAAAACTCATCTGTGAGGCCACAAAAGACCCCAGGACAACATCTGAAGAACTGCAGGCCTCACTTGCCTCAATTAAGGTCAGTGTTCACGACTCCACCATAAGAAAGAGACTGGGCAAAAACGGTCTGCATGGCAGATATCCAAGGCGCAAACCACTTTTAAGCAAAAAGAACATTAAGGCTCGTCTCAATTTTGTTAAAAAACCTCTCAATGATTGCCAAGACTTTTGGGAAAATACCGTGTGGACCGACGAGACAAAAGTTGAACTTTTTGGAAGGTGCGTGTCCTGTTACATCTGGCGTAGAAGTAACACATCATTTCAGCAAAAGAACATCATACCAACAGTAAAATATGGTGGTGGTAGTGTGATGGTCTGGGGTTGTTTTGCTGCTTCAGGACCTGGAAAGCTTGCTTTGATAGATGGAACCATGAATTCTACTGTCTACCAAAAAATCCTGAAGGAGAATGTCCGGCCATCTGTTCGTCAACTCAAGCTGAAGCGATCTTGGGTGCTGCAGCAGGACAATGACCCAAAACACACCAGCAAATCCACCTCTGAATGGCTGAAGAAAAACAAAATGACGACTTTGGAGTGGCCTAGTCAAAGTCCTGACCTGAATCCTATTGAGATGTTGTGGCATGACCTTAAAAAGGTGGTTCATGCTAGAAAACCCTTAAAGGGATTCCGAGCAGTGCAGAAACTATGGAAAGATGCATATCATTTTAAAGCTCTCTTTCTCCTCTTTCCAATGATATATAAACCGCCACCCTATGCCTTTTAGTTTTCGCTATTTTCGCGATTGAAATTGCCGCGGCTGCGATTTTCAATCTCGAAAATAAAGAAAACTAAAAGGCGTAGAGCGACGATTTAGGTGTCTCCAGAAAGAGGAGAAAGAGAGCTTTAAAATGATATCCATCTTTCCATAGTTACTTGTATTACACAGGACGACACTTTCCCCAGTGTCAGCAGCTCCATTCAGCAGAAAAAGTCTGCCTGTGTAATACAATGTAACTATGGAAATATGGATATCATTTTAAAGCTCTCTTTCTCCTCTTTCTGGCGACACCTACATCGTTGCCCTACGCCTTTTAGTTTTCTTTATTTTCGCGATTGAAATCGCGGCCGCTGCAATTTCAATTGCGAAAATAGCGAAAACTAAAAGGCGTAGGGCGGCGGTTTATATATCATTGGAAAGAGGAGAAAGAGAGCTTTAAAATGATATGCATCTATCCATAGTTTCTGCACTGCTCGGAGTCCCTTTAAATAAAGCTGAATTACAACAATTCTGCAAAGATGAGTGGGCCAAAATTCCTCCAGAGCGCTGTAAAAGACTAGTTGCAAGTCATAGCAAACGCTTGATTGCAGTTATTGCTGCTAAGGGTGGCCCAACCAGTTATTAGGTTCAGGGGGTAATTTCTTTTTCACACAGGGCCATGTAGGTTTTGACTTTTTTTTTCTTTCTCCCTAAATAATAAAAACCATCATTTAAAACTGCATTTTGTGTTCAATTATGTTATCTTTGACTAATAGTTAACGGTTTTTGATGAGCAGAAACATTTAAGTGTGACAAACATGCAAAAGAATAAGAAATCAGGAAGGGGGCAAATAGTTTTTCACACCGCTGTACATACATACATACACACGCACACACACTGTACACACACACACGTGCACACACTGTACACACCATGTACACACTACACACACACTGTACACACACACGTACACACGCCCACACACTGTACACACGCCCACACACTGTACACACGCCCACACACTGTACACACACCCACACACTGTACACACACCCACACACTGTACACACACTACACACACACACTGTACACACACACACACGTATACACACGTACACACACACGCCCACACACTGTACACACACCCACACACTGTACACACACACACACTGTACACACACGTACACACACACGTACACACCCACACACACTGTACACACGCCCACACACACTACACACACAT
>NC_090656.1:238676838-238679338 GCF_040937935.1 Hyperolius riggenbachi
CATCAGGCTTTATTCTTACAGCATAGATGTTATTTAGTATATATGTTACGGCCAGAACCCGAAGTTTGGCCACTTCTAGTTCTGGCCGGCCACTTCGGGTTCTGGCCGGCCAATGCGCGAAGTGGCCGCTGCGCTGCGGCCAATGTTGAAAATGGAATGATTCCTCTGACATTAATGTATCTTCAGGCCGCAGCGCAGCGGCCAAACGTAGAACAACTTAATTCATTTAATGCAATTCAGCCGGCGGCAATGTAACTATTCAAGCCGCCGGCTTTTTCTCTGCATCTCTCTCTCTCTCCTCTTATGGCCAGCCGGCGGGGGACACGCGTGTCCCGGGAGTCGTTCGTCGCACCAGGAAAGCAGAGCGGGGAGGCTGCAGACATCGCTTCTGCCAGCACCCGCTCTGCAAGAACGGCAGGATTCCCCTGCCGCGACGAACGACTCCGGGGGGGACACTCGTGTCCCGCCCGGCTGCCCATAGGAGAGAGCGAGAGAGGCGGGAGGGGGGGGGGGGGGAGGAGGAGAGAGAGATGCAGATGAAAAAGCCGGCGGCTTGAATTGTTACATTGCCGCCGGCTGAATTGCATTAAATGAATTAAGTTGTTCTACGTTTGGCCGCTGCGCTGCGGCCAGAAGATACATTAATGTCAGAGGAATCATTCCATTTCTAACATTGGCCGCAGCGCAGCGGCCACTTCGCGCATTGGCCGGCCAGAACCCAAAGTGGCCGGCCAGAACTAGAAGTGGCCAAACTTCGGGTTCTGGCCGTAACATATATAAGAGATTCCTGTGTACACATCATATATACAGTCACAATCAGATCTGTATATCTGACCTTAAAAATACGGGGACTGCTTTATTGAAGCAGCACAAGTAACTAATTTTGATTGGTTTATTTCATTTTTGTGGACTAAGCACAGCTATTACTGTATATATACATTATTTTTAATGACCATTATCTGAGAAATAGAACATTTTATCATATTTTCTATTTTAATTAGTTACAAATTCATTAGGAGTCGGTGCATTTTTTCCCGACTCCGACTCCAGGCACCCAAAATTGCCCGACTCCGACTACACGACTACGACCACGACTCCGACTCCACAGCCCTTTTTAAAAGGGAATAAACATTTCAGCCTCCTATATCCCTCTTGCTTCAGGCGTGCTTTTACCTCCGTAGTATTTGATTGGTTCGTGTTCAAGCAGCATACATTTGCTGCATCAACTCCAATTATTGACCTTGACCACCGTTAGTGTGTGTCACACCTGTCTGCACAGCACACGATGGGTACATGGGTCGATGGATCATTTCCCACATCTTATTTTAGATTTATTTATTTATTTTTCCTGATCGATTTCTCATAGAAGTGAATGGAAAGTCGACTAAAAAAAGCTCATAGTGTTGTACCCCAGCATAAGACGTGATCACATGATCATAAGCAGCCAATCAGAGACATAAGAATCTGACGATCTGGCTGTGTATGGATTCCCCATATCTCTTCCCCTCTGTCTCACAGATTGGTGCAGGCGGCTGTATTACAGGAATGAAATTTGACCCATTCAACTCCAATCAGATCTACACGTCATCGGTGGCCGGCAATACCGTGCTGCAGGACTTCAGTGGCCGCACCATACAGATGTATACCAACACCGACGACTGGGAGTGCGTGAGATTATTATTATTATTATTATTATTCATGTTGGGGAGTGGTCAGGATTGTGTCTGACAATATAAGGTTCCCAATAGCGTAAAAGCTCACTTCAGTACTAAGAAGTTGAATACCCCATGCTGGTGTGCGTTCATATTTGTATTTGGAGTGCTCGTAAATACACACACACACACCATACATACACACACACTACACACAACATACACACACACACACACCTGCTCTTACACACGCACACACACACATCCCTGCTCTTACACACACACACACACACACTATACACACACACACACACACCTGCTCTTACACACACACACACACACACCCCTGCTTATACACACACACACACACACACACACACACACCCCTGATCTTAAACACACACACACACCTGCTCTTACACACACACACACACACACACACCCCTGCTCTTACACACACACACACACACACACACTATACACACACACACACACACCTGCTCTTACACACACACACACACCTGCTCTTACACACACACACACACACCTGCTCTTACACACACACACACACACACACACCCCTGCTTATACACACACACACACACACACACACACCCCTGATCTTAAACACACACACACACACACCTGCTCTTACACACACACACACACACACCCCTGCTCTTACACACACACACACACACTATACACACACACACACACACACCTGCTCTTACACACACACACACACACACACACACACCTGCTCTTACACACACACACACACACCCCTGCTTATACACACACACACACCCCTGCTTATACACACACACACACACACACCCCTGATC
>NC_090656.1:238684338-238714338 GCF_040937935.1 Hyperolius riggenbachi
CATCTCTTCAGCAGGGACAGGGAAGCTGGTCAGAGTTGATTGGAAGATGGATGGAGCCAAATACAGGGCAATCTTGGAAGAAAAAAACTCTTGGAGTCTAATCTGATTGAGCTGGAGCTGATTTGCAAAGAATGGGCAAGGATTTCAGTCTCTAGATGTGCAAAACTGGTAGAGACATACCCTAAAAGACTGGCAGCTGTAATTGCAGCAAAAGGTGGTTCTACAAAGTATTGACTCAGGGGGCCGAATAATTACGCACACCCCACTTTGCAGGTATTTATTTGTAAGAAATGTTTGGAATGATGTATGATTTCCGTTCCACTTGTCACGTGTACACCACTTTGTGTTGGTCTTTCACATGGAATTCCAATAAAATTGATGCATGTTTGTGGCAGTAATGTGACAAAATGTGGAAAACTTCAAGGGGGCCGAATACTTTTGCAACCCGCTGTATATCTGGCTACCTGTACTGGCGGCACCAATTCTAGGACAGGAAAAGTGGGATATTAATACATATCTGGTATCATTGGATTCAGCAGAATCTAGGCTTTTGCAAACATTAACACTATTGTCAGTAAATAGAATTCTTCTTTGAAGGAAGAAAAAAAAAAAAAAACTTTTTTTTTACATATTTCACTCAATTTTGGAATACTGTATTTACTTGCATACAAGCCGAATTTTTGACCCCCAAAAAGTGGGTCAAAAGTTGGGGGGCGGCTTGTATGAGAGTCTTCTGGTCCGACCCCCCCCCCCCGCTGGAAGCAGTAGAGAGAGAGAGCGGTTCCCATAGTAACAGCGATACATATTGCCGCAACAGGAAGCCGCGCTCTCTACTGCTTCCTGCCTAATCACAGACAGCAGCCGTGAAGAGCGCTGCTGTGAATTACCGAGCAGGAGAGGGGAATAGAAGAAGCGGCCCCGGCTAAGGTAAAAGCAGCGACGGTGGGGGAGGGGCACTACTTACCCATACTGGGGCGCTATACTGGGCACTACCTACTTATGCTGAGCACTGTACTAGCTATACTGGGGCACTACCTACCCATACTGGGCACTATACTAGCTATACTGGGCACTATGCTAGCTATACTGAGCACTATACCAGCTATACTGAGCACTATACCATCTATACTGGGCACTATACCAGCTATACTGGGCACTATACCAGCTATACTGGGGCACTTTACTAGCTATACTGGGGCACTTTACTAGCTATACTGGGGCACTTTACTAGCTATACTGGGCACTATACTACCTATACTGGGGCACTACCTACCTATACTGGGGCACTACCTACCTATACTGGGGCACTATACTAGCTATACCTGGCACTATACTACCTATACTGGGCTCTATACTAGCTATACTGGGACACTGTACTACCTATACTGGGCACTATACTGGCTATACTGGGGCACTTTACTAGCTATACTGGGCACTATACTAGCTATACTGGGGCACTATACTAGCTATACTGGGGCACTATACTAGCTATACTGGGGCACTATACTAGCTATACTGGGGCACTTTACTAGCTATACTGGGCACTATACTACCTACCTATACTGGGGCACTACCTACCTATACTGGGGCACTATACTAGCTATACTGGGGCACTATACTAGCTATACTGGGGCACTATACCAGCTATACTGGGGCACTTTACTAGCTATACTGGGGCACTATACTAGCTATACTGGGACACTATACTAGCTATACTGGGGCACTTTACTAGCTATACTGGAGCACTTTACTAGTTATACTGGAGCACTTTACTACCTATGCTGAGCACTGTACTAGCTATACTGGGACACTGTACAACCTATACTGGGCACTATACTAGCTATACTGGGCACTATACTAGCTATACTGGGGCACTACCTACCCATACTGGGCACTATACTAGCTATACTGGGAGCACTTTACTAGCTATACTGGGGCACTTTACTAGCTATACTGGGGCACAACCTACCTATACTGGGCACTATACTAGCTATACTGGGGCACTTTACTAGCTATACTGGGGCACTTTACTAGCTATACTGGGGCACTTTACTAGCTATACTGGGGCACAACCTACCTATACTGGGGCACTATACTAGCTATACTGGAGCACTATACTAGCTATACGGGGGCACTATACTGGCTATACTGGGCACTACACTAGCTATACTGGGGCACTACCTAACCATACTGGGCACTATACTGGAGCACTATACTAGCTATAT
This sequence comes from Hyperolius riggenbachi, assembly GCF_040937935.1. Classification (NCBI taxonomy): domain Eukaryota; kingdom Metazoa; phylum Chordata; class Amphibia; order Anura; family Hyperoliidae; genus Hyperolius; species Hyperolius riggenbachi. Next base: position 238,686,564 of record NC_090656.1, read on the forward strand.
ACTGGGCACTACACTAGCTACACTGGGCACTATACTAGCTACACTGGGCACTATACCAGCTATACTGGGCACTATACTAGCTATACTGGGCGCTATACTAGCTATATACTGGGCACTATACTAGCTATACTGGGGCACTACCTACCCATACTGGGCACTATACTAGCTATACTGGGAGCACTTTACTAGCTATACTGGGGCACTTTACTAGCTATACTGGGGCACAACCTACCTATACTGGGCACTATACTAGCTATACTGGGGCACTTTACTAGCTATACTGGGGCACTTTACTAGCTATACTGGGGCACTTTACTAGCTATACTGGGGCACTTTACTAGCTATACTGGGGCACAACCTACCTATACTGGGGCACTATACTAGCTATACTGGAGCACTATACTAGCTATACGGGGGCACTATACTGGCTATACTGGGCACTACACTAGCTATACTGGGGCACTACCTACCCATACTGGGCACTATACTGGAGCACTATACTAGCTATATACTGGGCACTACACTAGCTACACTGGGCACTATACTAGCTACACTGGGCACTATACCAGCTATACTGGGCACTATACTAGCTATACTGGGCGCTATACTAGCTATATACTGGGCACTATACTAGCTATACTGGGGCACTACCTACCCATACTGGGCACTATACTAGCTATACTGGGCACTATACTAGTTATACTGGGCACTATACTAGCTATACTGGGCACTATTCTAGCTATACTGGGGCACTACCTACCCATATTGGGCACGATACCAGCTATACTAGGAACTATACCATCTATACTGGGCACTATACTGGGGCACTACCTACCCATACTGGGCACTATACTAGCTATACTGGGCACTATACTAGCTATACTGGGCACTATACTAGCTATACTGGGCACTATACTAGCTATACTGGGGCACTACCTACCCATACTGGGCACTATACTAGCTATACTGGGCAATATACTGGGGCACTACCTACCCATACTGGGCACTATACTAGCTATACTGGGGCACTTTACTAGCAATACTGGGGCACTACCTACCCATACCGGGCACTATACTAGCTATACTGGGCACTATACTAGCTATACTGGGCACTATACTAGCTATACTGGGCACTATACTAGCTATACTGGGCACTATGCTAGCTATACTGGGCACTATGCTAGCTATACTGGGCACTATGCTAGCTATACTGGGCACTATGCTAGCTATACTGGGGCACTATGCTAGCTATACTGGGCATTATACTAGCTATACTGGGGCACTACCTACCCATACTGAGCACTATACTGGACACTATACTAGCTATATTTGGGCACTACCTACCCATATTGGGCACTATACTAGCTATACTGGGCACTGCCTACCCATACTGGGCACTACCTACCCATACTGGGCACTATACTAGCTATACTGGGCACTACCTACCCATACTGGGAACTATACCAGCTATACTGGGCACTATACTAGCCATTCTGGGGCACTATACCAGCTATACTGGGCACTATACTAGCTATACTGGGGCACTACCGACCCATACTGGGCACTATACTGGGGCACTACCTACCCATACTGGGGCACTACCTACCTATACAGGGCACTATACTGGGGCACTACCTACCCATACTGGGCGCTGTACTGGGCACTAAACTAGCTATACTGGGGCACTACCTACCTATACTGGGCACTATACTGGCTATACTGGGTACTATACTGGCTATACTGGGACACACTAAGGGAATAAGGCGGCCAGCATTTCCTACCCCCCGGCTTATATGGGGGTCAATCATTTTTTCCTGTTTTTTTTAGGTAAAAGTGGGGTGGTCTGCTTATATGCAGGTCGGCTTGTATGCGAGTATATATGGTAGCTGTAATATTTCATATAGCTTTTCTTGTGGAAAAATCCTAAGTAAACCTAATGGCCTAAGTTCACCAGAGGAGAGTTAGTAAGTGATAAAAGGTCGGTATTTTACCTCCTGAGGTATTTTAACCACTTAACATCTCAGTCGTTTTCAGCTTATGCATCCGAGCAATGTTCACCTCCCATTCATTAGCCTATAACTTTATCACTACTTATCACAATGAACTGATCTATATCTTGTTTTTTCCGCCACCAATTAGGCTTTCTTTGGGGGGTACATTTTGCTAAGAGCCACTTTACTGTAAATGCATTTTAACAGGAAGAATAAGAAAAAAAATGAAAAAAATCATTATTTGTCAGTTTTCGGCCATTATAGTTTTAAAATAATACATGCCTCCATAATTAAAACCCACGTATTGTTATTGCCCATTTGTCACGGTTATTTCACCATTTAAATTATGTCCCTATCACAATGTATCGCGACAATATTTTATTTGGAAATAAAAGAGCATTTTTTCCGTTTTGCATACATCACTATTTACAAGCTTATAAAAAAAAATAGAAATATTTCATCTTTACATAGATATTTAAAAAGTTTAGACCCTTAGGTAAATATTTGTGGTTTTTTTTTTTTTTATAGTAATGTTTTTTTTTGTTTTTTTTTATTAAACATTTTATGTGGGCATTTTTGGGAGGGTGGGTTTTAAAAGTGTTTTATTTGGGGAAATATTGGTGTATTGTAATGTTTTTGGGCATTTACATGTAGTTTTACATTTTGGCCACAAGATGGCAATCTCGATTTTTTTTACATGACGTCACTCTAAGCGTACAATGTACGCTTAGAGGGACACAGCTTCAGAAAGAGCGAAGCTTCCAAGAGAAGCTGTCGCTTTTTCAGCGGGGGAGAGGAATCAATGATCGGGCTCCCCAGCCCGATACATTGATTCCGTGGCTACCGACTCCGCGGCCGGGAGTGCGCGTGCACGCGCGCGATCGGCCGCGGGAGCGCGCCTGTCCTCCTTGACGTTTTTATACGTCAAGGAGGACAAAGTGGTTAACATTTTTTTTCGCAATTCACCACTGTGTGAGGATAGTTAGTTAGAGTGTTCGGTAGCAGGTGATAATGGAGTGGTATGGATGCAAAAACTGAGCGAAAAACGGTCGGTAGTTATGCGGTGCTAATGATTTGCATTCAATACTTTGCCACTCTGGATGCTGGAAGTAAAGGATTGTGGGTAGGAGGAGGTTATCAGCATGTCAGAGCATGTGACCACAGAGGGTTTCCCTCCCTGTTTATTGACCCTTTCCTTCCATTACAAATCCTCCCTCCGTTCTGCATATTAAACATTTACAATATTAATTTTATGGGTGAAGCGAAGGAGGTATTTGGATAAATTTCCGCACTCCCTCCCGATGAAAAATGTATCCACTTTCCTCCATTTCACCCATCCACTTAATGTTGTAAATGCTTAAAGAGAATCTGTATTGTTAAAATCGCACAAAAGTAAACATACCAGTGCGTTAGGGGACATCTCCTATTACCCTCTGACACAATTTCGCCGCTCCTCGCCGCATTAAAAGTGGTTAAAAACAGTTTTAAAAAGCTTGTTTATAAACAAACAAAATGGCCACCAAAACAGGAAGTAGGTTGATGTACAGTATGTCCACACATAGAAAATACATCCATACACAAGCAGGCTGTATACAGCCTTACTTCTGAATCTCAAGAGATCATTTGTGTGTTTCTTTCCCCCTGTTCTCATGCACTGAAGTTTCAGGCTGCTTGTTTCTTCCTGCAAACAGCTTTGCCCTTGTCTGTAATTCTTCAGTATGTGAAAGCCCAGCCAGCTCAGAGGACGATTTATCCAGCTTGTAAAAGATAAGAGAGAAGAGAGAAGCTGCTCTAATCTAAATAATACACAGGCAGTGTGCATAGAGGGGCCTGGAAGGGGGAGTTCATAGCAGAACCACAACACTGAAGAACTTGGCAGACTTCCAGACACAGGCTGACAAGTCTAACAGGGGAAAGATACATTGGTTTATTACAGAGACTGTGATAGCAGAAAGTGCTGCAGTAAGCTAGAACACATTAGAATAGCTTTTGGAACTTGTAGGATGATAAAAAACAGGATGCAATTTTTGTTACGGAGTCTCTTTAATATTGCTTAATATGCTTAATATTGTAAATAGATGCTCTCTGCTGCCTCCAGTATGTACAGTATAAGCTGTTACTGTGTGCTGCTAGTAAACTAGCTGCAGTGTGTGCTGCTCTCTGCTGTCTCCAGTATGTACAGTATAAGCTGTTACTGTGTGCTGCTAGTAAACTAGCTGCAGTGTGTGCTGCTCTCTGCTGCCTCCAGTATGTACAGTTTAAGCTGTTACTGTGTGCTGCTAGTAAACTAGCTGCAGTGTGTGCTGGCTGCTCTCTGCTGCCTCCAGTACGTACAGTATAAGCTGTTACTGTGTGCTGCTAGTAAGCTAGCTGCAGTGTGTGCTGCTCTCTGCTGCTTCCAGTACGTACAGTATAAGCTGTTACTGTGTGCTGCTAGTAAACTAGCTGCAGTGTGTGCTGCTCTCTGCTGCTTCCAGTATGTACAGTATAAGCTGTTACTGTGTGCTGCTAGTAAACTAGCTGCAATGTGTGCTGCTCTCTGCTGCCTCCAGTATGTACAGTATAAGCTGTTACTCTGTGCTGCTAGTAAACTAGCTGCAGTGTGCGCTGCTCTCCGCTGCCTCCAGTATGTACAGTATAAGCTGTTACCGTCTGCTGCTAGTAAGCTAGCTGCAGTGTGTGCTGCTCTCTGCTGCCTCCAGTATGTACAGTATAAGCTGTTACTGTGTGCTGCTAGTAAGCTAGCTGCAGTGTGTGCTGCTCTCTGCTTGCAGTACGTACAGTATAAGCTGTTACTGTGTGCTGCTAGTAAACTAGCTGCAGTGTGTGCTGCTCTCTGCTGCCTCCAGTATGTACAGTATAAGCTGTTACTGTGTGCTGCTAGTAAACTAGCTGCAGTGTAAGCTGCAGCAGCTGTGAGAAAAACTACATATCGCCAGGTACATGCAGGAGATAAGTCAATCCAACAGTTGGATTGACTTATCAGTCTAATCAGCTCTTTGAACAATAGCAAAAGACCTTTTTTTTTTTTTTTTTTTTTTTTTTTTTTTAGGTGTTTCTACTTGTTGCACAACATATAAGACCGCTATTGAGCATGTTTATGGGGCTTTACATTCCGCTGCATTGCATTGTGGTGCCAATATAATTAGGAAATCTAATGAGATAACCCATGCTTACTTGCTTACTTGTCTTCTGATAAACCATGGCTTGGTCCGACCTAGTGATTGTTGTCTTCTCCACCAGCATGTGGTACTGCAGCCTGGACGTGTCCGCCAGTCGGCAGAGTGTGGTCACAGGAGACAATGTGGGCAATGTGGTCCTGCTGGAGACTTGTGGGAAGGAGGTGAGTGCTATGAGAAGGAAGGTGTGGGGGGGGATAGATGGGGAGGAGGGAGGACAGAACGGCGCACCACGGAGCAGCATCCAGCGGGGGGGATAGATGGGGGAGGGAGGGGAGGACAGCACGGCGCACTACGGAGCGGCATCCAGCGGGGGGATAGATGGGGAGGAGGGAGGACAGCACGGTGCACCACGGAGCAGCATCCAGCGGGGGGGATAGATGAGGGAGGGGAGGACAGCACGGCGCACCACGGAGCAGCATCCAGCGGGGGGGGATAGATGGGGGAGGGAGGGGAGGACAGCACGGCGCACTACGGAGCGGCATCCAGCGGGGGGATAGATGGGAAGGAAGGAGGACAGCACGGCGCACCACGGAGCAGCATCCAGCGGGGGGGATAGATGGGGAGGAGGGATGACAGCACGGTGCACCACGGAGCAGCATCCAGCCAGGGGGGATAGATGGGGAGGAGGGAGGATAGCACAGCGCACCACGGAGCAGCATCCAGCGGGGGGATAGATGAGGGAGGGGAGGACAGCACGGCGCACCACGGAGCAGCATCCAGGGGGGGGGATAGATGAGGGAGGGGAGGACAGCACAGTGCACCATGGAGCAGCATCCAGCGGGGGGGATAGATGAGGGAGGGGAGGACAGCATGGCGCACCACGGAGCAGCATCCAGCGGGGGGGGATAGATGGGGGAGGGAGGGGAGGACAGCACGGCGCACCACGGAGCAGCATCCAGCGGGGGGGATAGATGGGGAGGAGGGATGACAGCACGGTGCACCATGGAGCAGCATCCAGCCAGGGGGGATAGATGGGGAGGAGGGAGGATAGCACAGCGCACCACGGAGCAGCATCCAGGGGGGGGGGGATAGATAGATGAGGGAGGGGAGGACAGCACAGTGCACCACGGAGCAGCATCCAGCGGGGGGGATAGATGAGGGAGGGGAGGACAGCACGGCGCACTACGGAGCGGCATCCAGCGGGGGGATAGATGAGGGAGGGGAGGACAGCACGGCGCACCACGGAGCAGCATCCAGGGGGGGGGGGATAGATAGATGAGGGAGGGGAGGACAGCACAGTGCACCACGGAGCAGCATCCAGCGGGGGGGATAGATGAGGGAGGGGAGGACAGCACGGCGCACTACGGAGCGGCATCCAGCGGGGGGATAGATGGGGAGGAGGGAGGACAGCACGGTGCACCACGGAGCAGCATCCAGCGGGGGGGATAGATGAGGGAGGGGAGGACAGCACGGCGCACCACGGAGCAGCATCCAGCGGGGGGGATAGATGGGGGAGGGAGGGAGGGGAGGACAGCACGGCGCACTACGGAGCGGCATCCAGCGGGGGGATAGATGGGAAGGAGGGAGGACAGCACGGTGCACCACGGAGCAGCATCCAGCGGGGGGGATAGATGAGGGAGGGGAGGACAGCACGGCGCACCATGGAGCAGCATCCAGCGGGGGGGATAGATGGGGTGGAGGGAGGATGGCACGGCGCACCACGGAGCAGCATCCGGGGGGGGGGGGAGTAGATGGGGAGGATAGCACGGTGCACCACGGAGCAGCATCCAGCGGGGGGGGGGGATAGATGGACAGGAGGGAGGACAGCACGGAGCAGCATCCAGCGGGGAGGATAGATGGGCAGGAGGGAGGGGAGGACAGCACGGCGCACCACGGAGCAGCATCCAGCGGGGGGGATAGATGGGGTGGAGGGAGGATAGCACGGTGCACCACGTAGCAGCATCCGGGGGGGGGGTAGATGGGGAGGACAGCACGGCGCACCACGGAGCGGCATCCAGCGGGGGGGATAGATGGGGAGGAGGGGAGGACAGCACGGCGCACCACGGAGCAGCATCCAGCGGGGGGGATAGATGGGGTGGAGGGAGGATAGCACGGTGCACCACGGAGCAGCATCCGGGGGGGGGGGTAGATGGGGAGGACAGCACGGCGCACCACGGAGCGGCATCCAGCGGGGAAGATAGATGGGGAGGAGGGAGGACAGCACGGTGCACCACGGAGCAGCATCCAGCGGAGGGGATAGATGGGGAGGAGGGAGGACAGCACGGTGCACCACGGAGCAGCATCCAGCGGGGGGGATAGATGGGCAGGAGGGAGGATAGCACGGTGCACCACGGAGCAACATCCAGCGGGGGGGATAGATGGGCAGGAGGGAGGACAGCACGGTGCACCACGGAGCGGCATCCGAGGGGGGGGCTAGATGGGGGGGAGGGAGGATAGCACGGTGCACCACGGAGCAGCATCCGGGGGGGGAGGGGGGATAGATGGGATGGGGAGGAGGGAGGACATCACAGCACGGAGCAGCATCTGGCAGGGGGGACAGGATAGATGGGGAGGAAAGCACGGTGCTCCACAGAGCAGCATCCGGGGGGGGGGGGGGGAGGGCTAGATGGGGAGGAGGGAGGACAGCATGGTGCACCACAGAGCAGCATCCAGTGGGGGGGGGGTGCTAGATAGGGAGAAGGGAGGACAGCACAGCACGGAGCAGCATCTGGCAGGGGGGGAGGGGATAGATGGGGAGGAGGGAGGACAGCACGGTGCACCACAGAGCAGCATCCGGTGGGGGGGGGGGGGGAGGGCTAGATGGGGAGGAGGGAGGACAGCATGGAGCAGCATCTGATGGGTGTTGTAAAGGGGTGAACAATGTGCTTGGCTGTGGCCGCTGGAGAGATAGGTAAACAGCGCACTTCCTATTGCATAGACTGGCTGAACTAGCGGGAGCCGGAGCAGGCTGAGGGCGGTGATGTAAGACGGCGTGGGGACAATCTTAATGGGAATTGAATGCACCCGGGGAATGTTTTGTAGGTAAAAGGCATCAGAAGTAGCTAAGCTTGAGTTACAGCAAACTATTGTCCATGCAAAGGTCTATGAAACCATTTATGGCTAACAGGATTAGCTGCTTAGATATTCCTAGATATTCATACATTCATTTATGCAGCTTTGTGTCACCCAATAGTCAGCTTGTATGTCAGGACTCAATAATCTGTAATTCATTCCAATGTGTATATCCGCTAAGGCCTTCCTTGGGCAGACATTGCCATCATGGTGTGTCTCCTGTACAGTCAATAAATCTAAACTATACTTCCAAGAGACTGGTGATATTTCACTCCCTTATGAACAATGCTGGTTGCCTGGCTGTCATGATAAGCTTTTGGATTATGTTGTGTTTGAGTCACACACCTGCAATAAGCATGCAGCCAGTGGAGTCACAGTCCTGCAACAAGCATGCAGCCAGCAGAGTCACACCAGAGTTGCAGCATCCGATCTCCATGCTCATCCTGGGCCAGTGACTAATTGAGGCAGAGTATCAGCGCAGACGTCCGGCAACTGACATGGTTTAACCGCCCTGGCGGTATGGACAGATATATCCGTCCATACAAAACATGCTGTGAGCAGTATAAACGTGCATACACATCAATACTCCCCTGCACTGAATACTGGACCCTTGCTTGACACATTTTGGCAAGTTACAGGAAAAAAAGTTTTAAAAATTAATTTTATCAATTTTTGCACAGAAATCCTGGGGAAATTGAACGCCAGGGAGAGGGAATGAAGATAGTACTCTCTATATTTCTCACTGCAGGTTCTCTTTAGCGGTCTAATATGCTGGTTGTGATCAAGTGATGACGGCAAAATCCACAGCCTTAATGCGTACGCATAAGTACGCCCCTGAATCCTGAAGCGGTTTCCATGGGCCGTTCCATGTCAGTTCACGGAGGGTGTCTCCATGAACACCCTGCGAGCCTTCGATCGCGGCTCGCAGGGTAAATGTAAACACACGGGGAAGATCTTCCCCGCTGTTTACATACATACTTACATACATACGTAGAGGAGATCGGCAATCCCCGGCCTCCGATTGGCCGGGGATCGCCGGCATCTGATAGGCTGAAGCCTATCTGAGGCGGCGCAGTACGGATTTCCATTCTGCGCAGCCCATAATGAAGAGGGGAGGGAGGGAAGGAGGCAGAGGGAGAAATAGCGCTGCGGAGGGGGGCTTTGAGGACCCCCCACTAGGCGCAGCAGTGCGGCGGTGATCAGACCCCCCCCCCCAGCAGGACATCCCCCTGGTGGGGAAAAAAGGGGAGGAAGTCTGATCACCCTGCCTGCTATCTGATCTGTGCTGCGGGCTGAAGAGTCCCCGCAGCACAGATCATCAAAACCACCCGAAACCCGAAAGTGGTTAAAGGGTTAGGGCAGTGCCACAGGCTGATTGCCTCCATGCCACGCCGCATTGAAGCAGTCATTTCTGCAAAAGGATTCCCGACCAAGTATTGAGTGCATAACTGAACATAATTATTTGAAGGTTGATTTTTTTTTTTTTTTTAAACACTTTTCTTTTATTGGTCGGATGAAATATGCTAATTTTTTGAGAGGAATTTTGAGTTTTCATGAGCTGTATGCAAAAATCATCAATATTAAATCAATAAAAGGCTTGGAACTACTTCAGTTGTGTGTAATGAATCTAAAATATATCAAAGTCTAATGTTTATCAGTACATTACAGAAAATAATGAACTTTATCGCAATATGCTAATTTTTTTAGAAGATCCTGTATATACGCGTCATACAGAGATCGGGAGAGGAGAGAGAGAACACGGCTGCCGGAGGGGACGCTGCATCCACGTCCTCGCTCCCCTCTCTGCTTCCTGTATGATGCATATATACGCGTCATACAGAGATCGGGAGAGGAGAGAGGACACGGCTGCCGGAGGGGACACCGCATGTCCTACACCACATCCGCGTCCTCCCCTCTCTACTTCCTGTATGACTCATATGTAGGCGTCCTACAGATATCGAGAGCGGAAAGAAGACGCGGCTGCCGGAGGGGACACCACATCTACCACGCTGCATCCATGTCCTCACTCTCCTCTCTACTTTTTGTATGACGCATATGTACGCATAATACAGAGATCGGGAGAGGAGAGAGGACGCGCTGCCAGAGGGGACACCGCATGCCCCACGCTGCATCCATGGTCTCGCTCTCCTCTCTACTTCCTGTATGACGCATATATACGCGTCATACAGAGATCGGGAGAGGAGAGAGGACGTGGCTGCCGGAGGGGACACCGCATCTACCACGCTGCATCCATGTCCTCACTCTCCTCTCTACTTCCTGTATGACGCATATATACGCGTCATACAGAGATCGGGAGAGGAGAGAGGACGCGGCTGCCGGAGGGGACACCGCATGTCCCACGCCGCATCCACGTCCTCTCCTCTCTACTTCCTGTATGATGATTATGTAGACGTCCTACAGATATCGAGGACGCGGTTGCCAGAGGGGACACCGCATGTCCCACACTGCATCCTTATCATCGCTCTCCTCTCTACTTCCTATATGACGCATATGTACGCATACAGAGATCGGGAGAGGGGAGAGGACGCGGCTGCCGGAGGGGACACCGCATGGAGCCAGCGATCAGGTGAGTTAATTACACCACGCTGCGCTCCAGCCCTGTGTGGGCCACAGAAGTGGGAACCATGTGGTGTGAGGATGTCTGGGCCCCCCTCCCCGTAATGGCACCTATACCTGCTACCTATACTGGGGCTACTATACCTGCTACCTATTCTGGAGGCTCCTATACCTGCTACCTATTCTGGGGGCTCCTATACCTGCTACCTATACTGGGGGCTCCAATACCTGTTCTGGGATCTCCTATACCTGCTACCTATACTGGGGGCTCCTATACCTGATACCTATACTGGGGGCTCCTATACCTGCTACCTATACTGGGGGCTCCAATACCTGCTACCTATGCTGGGGCTCCAATACCTGCTACCTATGCTGGGGCTCCTATACCTACTACCTATGCTGGGGCTCCTATACCTACTACCTATGCTGGGGCTCCTATACCTACTACCTATGCTGGGGGCTTCTATACCTGCTACCTATGCTGGGGCTCCTATACCTACTACCTATGTTGGGGGCTTCTATACCTGCTACCTATACTGGGGGCTCCTATACCTGCTACCTATACTGGGGGCTCCTATACCTGCTACCTATACTGGGGGCTCCTATACCTGCTACCTATACTGGGGGCTCCTATACCTGCTACCTATACTGGGGGCTCCTATACCTGCTACCTATACTTGGGGGCACCTATAGCTGGTTATCTATACTGGGGGCTCCTATACCTGGCTACCTATGCTGGGGCTCCTATACCTACTACCTATGCTAGGGGCTCCTATACCTACTACCTATGCTGGGGGCTCCTATACCTACTACCTATGCTGGGGCTCCTATACCTACTACCTATGCTGGGGCTCCTATACCTACTACCTATGCTGGGGGCTTCTATACCTGCTACCTATACGGGGGCTCCTATACCTACTACCTATGCTAGGGGCTCCTATACCTACTACCTATGCTGGGGGCTCCTATACCTACTACCTATGCTGGGGCTCCTATACCTACTACCTATGCTGGGGCTCCTATACCTACTACCTATGCTGGGGCTCCTATACCTACTACCTATGCTGGGGCTCCTATACCTACTACCTATGCTGGGGGCTTCTATACCTGCTACCTATGCTGGGGGCTTCTATACCTGCTACCTATGCTGGGGGCTTCTATACCTGCTACCTATGCTGGGGGCTCCTATACCTACTACCTATGCTGGGGGCTCCTATACCTACTACCTATGCTGGGGGCTCCTATACCTACTACCTATGCTGGGGCTCCTATACCTACTACCTATGCTGGGGCTCCTATACCTACTACCTATGCTGGGGGCTTCTATACCTGCTACCTATGCTGGGGGCTCCTATACCTACTACCTATACTGGGGGCTCCTATACCTACTACCTATGCTGGGGCACCTATACCTGCTACCTATACTGGGGGCTCCTATACCTACTACCTATGCTGGTACACGTATATATGCTACCTATACTGGGGGCTCCTATACCTGCTACCTATACTGGGGGCTCCTATACCTGCTACCTATACTGGGGCACCTATTCCTGTTGCCTATACTGGGGGCACCTATTCCTGTTGCCTATACTGGGGGCTCCTATACCTGTTGCCTATACCGGGGGCACCTATTCCTGTTGCCTATACTGGAGGCTCCGATTCCTGGCTACCTATACTGGCTGCACCTATATTTGGCTACCTATACTGGGGCACCTATTCCTGTTGCCTATACTGGCGGCACCTATTCCTGTTGCCTATACTGGGGGGCTCCTATACCTGTACTGGCGGCACCTATTCCAGGACGGGAAAAGTGGGATACCAGAACATATCTGATATCGTTGGAATCAGCAGAATCAGGGCTTTTATAGGGCTGTTTGTCAGTAAATGTAATTCTTTAAATAAAAAAAATAATAAAATATATATATATATAGATAGATAGATTTTTTTTTTATTTAAAGGAGAATTACATTTACTGACAAACAGCCCTATAAAAGCCCTGATTCTGCTGATTCCAACGATATCTGATATGTTCTGGTATCCCACTTATTATAATATATCCCACATATTATAATATATATTATAATATAATGTCCTATTTCATGTAGGTTTTCTTGTCAGAAAAACCTAAGTACACTTGAAATGAATGTGTCTGGCTTCACGTGTCCTGTATACAAGGCATAGCTGACATGCAGGACACTGGTTTGCTTTTCCCTTCCTTTTCCTGCCAGTGGTATAAATTACAGGCGTGTATATACTTATTATTATACTTTTGGTGGGTTGACTGGTTGTTGTGACTACACTAGTTAATGGAGTTTTATTCTCATTGTCAGATCTTTAAGTCAAGGCTACACAAGAAAAAAGTCACCCATGTAGAATTCAACCCTCGATGTGACTGGCTCCTGGCCACAGCCTCCGTTGACCAGACCGTGAAGCTGTGGGACTTGAGGAACATCAAGGACAAGTCCAGCTGCCTTTACACCATGCCTCATGCCCGTGGCGTCAACTCTGGTGAGAGCTTATCTCATATCTGTACCATGCTAAGGTGTGCTGCCGTGACTCCTAGCATGCCTCACACCCGGGGTGTCACCTCTGGTGAGGGAGCTGCTCTCATATCTGTATCATGCTAAGGTGTGCTGCCGTGACTCCCAGCATGCCTCACACCCGGGGTGTCACCTCTGGTGAGGGAGCTGCTCTCATATCTGTATCATGCTAAGGTGTGCTGCCGTGACTCCCAGCATGCCTCAAACCCGGGGTGTCACCTCTGGTGAGGGAGCTGCTCTCATATCTGTATCATGCTAAGGTGTGCTGCCGTGACTCCCAGCATGCCTCACGCCCGGGGGGGCCCTCTGGTGAGGGGGCTTATATCCAAGTCACTTTAGCCCTGCTACACAAATAAGCATGCATCCTATAGTGGTAACTCGTCTTACTGGTACTGTGCACAGAAATGATTGTGCTCATTGTGCAGAATACACAGAAATTCCTCTGATGAGATCTGACCCAAAGCTCGAGCTACAGAGAGGACCAGCTGTGTCTGATACTTCATTCATATATTCTTATTTATATGCAGCTTATTTCAACCCCTGGGACGGAGCCAAACTCCTCACCACTGACCAACACAGTGAGATCCGGATCTATTCTGCCTGTGATTGGTCGAAGCCTGAGCGCATCATTCCACATCCGCATCGCCAGTTCCAGCATCTGACCGCCATAAAGGTTTGTCACAGCAAGTCGCCTATTAAAGCAGGGCTGTGGAGTCGTGACACAAATCTTCTGACTCCTCAGTTTATGAAACCTCCGACTCCGGGTACCCAAAAGTGGAAACCAGTAACTTACCTCAGTAGAGCTCATCCTCCCGATAGTCAGGTTTACGGGTCCTCCACCTGTAAAGGTTGTCTTTAGCCTCCACAAACATTAACTCGTTCCCAGCAGCTGCAATGCGGCCCTGGCAGCAGAGAGAAGAGACGCAGGGAGTATTGAGACGGCTCTAATGGCCCTGCACACAATCCGTGTCTCACTCTCTTTGTAGGTGAATGTGGAAAATTGTTTTTCTTCTTTTTTTTTTTTTTTTTTTTTTTTCTCGGTTTTTTTTTGTTGTTGTTGGCTGCACTTATTTTTTTAGCCTCTAACGAAAAGTTGTAAGATTTTAAATACGTACACTTAAAATGTTGATTTCTTGCAGAGTAAAATGCACTATTACTTTTGTCCTATGTTGCTGTCACAGCAGGCAGTAAAAAGCTGACAGATCTGACAGAAGTTAGACTAGTCCATCTCACCCTGGAAGATTGTTTTCTAAAATCACTGCTTTACCCAGCTGCCCCCATTGGCCAAAAATGTAACCTGTGTCTGAATTCTGCCCGCCCCTTCCTGCTTCACCCGGTTGCTCCCATTGTCAACTCTCTGGTCCTGAGATTTCCCTGACTGGATTAGTGCACTCACTTTGAAGAAATCATGTTTACCGTATTATCTGCCGTTTAAGTCACACTTTTCTCCCCCAAAAATGGTGAGAAAAAGTCTCTGCGTCTTATACAGCAAATGCAAGGAATCCCCAACTTAGAATCACCCGCCGATATGAACTGCTGACTCGCCACAATGTCGGGACTCCCTGCGTAGTCCCCTGCGTTTCTGTCTTCCCTGTGTATGTAAAGTGTAGCGGCAGCCAGCATGTCCTACCTAATCCATGCCCCCCGGGGATGGCCGACCTCCTCACTTCCGCTCCTCTCCCCCTAGTGACCGGCGCTTGGGCTAAAGACGTCATCCGTACAACCGCTGGTCACTAGGGTGGGAAGTGAGGAGGTCGGCCATCCCTGGGCGGCATAGATTAGGTAGGTAAAACGCTGGCTGCTGCTACACTTAACGTACACTGGGAGCGGAGACACAGGCTAAGTGGTGGGAAACAGCGGCATACAGGGGACTGAAGCAGGGACATGTTACATACATGGGGGTGGAGACACAGGCTAGGGGGCGGGACACAGCGGTCACACACGGGACTGAAGTGGGGACACGTTACATACATGGAGAGGAGACACAGGCTAGGGGGTGGGACACAGCGGCATAGAGGGGACTGTAGCAGGGACATGTTACATACATGGAGCGGAGACACAGGCTAGGGGGCAGGACACAGCAGCCACACAGGGGACTGAAGCGGGGACATGTTACACACATTGGGGCGGGACACAGCAGTCACACGGGACTGAAGCGGGGACACGTTACATACATGGGGGTGGAGACACAGGCTAGGGGGCGGGACACAGCGGTCACACAGGGGACTGAAGCGGGGACACGTTGCATACATGGAGCGGAGACACAGGCTAGGGGGCGGGACACAGCGGCATACAGGGGACTGAAGCAGGGACACGTTACATACATGGAGCGGAGACACAGGCTAGGGGTCGGGACACAGCGGCATACAGGGGACTGAAGCAGGGACACGTTACATACATGGAGTGGAGACACAGGCTAGGGGGCGGGACACAGCAGCCACACGGGACTGAAGCAGGGACACGTTACATACATGGAGCGGAGACACAGGCTAGGGGGCGGGACACAGTGGCATACAGGGGACTGAAGCGGGGACACGTTACATACATGTGGCGGAGGCACAGGCTAGGAGGCGGGACACAGCGGGCACACGGGACTGAAGCAGGGACACGTTACATACATGGAGCGGAAACACAGGCTAGGGGGTGGGACACAGTGGCATACAGGGGACTGAAGCAGGGACACATTACATACATGTGGCGGAGGCACAGGCTAGGGGGCGGGACACAGCGGCATACAGGGGACTGAAGCAGGGACACGTTACATACATGGGGGCGGAGACACAGGCTAGGGGGCGGGACACAGCGGCATACAGGGGACTGAAGCAGGGACACGTTACATACATGGAGCGGAGACACAGGCTAGGGGGCGGGACACAGCAGCATACAGGGGACTGAAGCAGGGACACATTACATACATGGGGGTGGAGACACAGGCTAGGGGGCGGGACACAGCGGCATACAGGGGACTGAAGCAGGGACACGTTGCATACATGTGGCGGAGGCACAGGCTAGGGGGCAGGACACAGCGGCCACACGGGACTGAAGCGGGGACACGTTACATACATGGAGCGGAGACACAGGCTAGGGGGTGGGACACCGGCATACAGGGGACTGAAGCAGGGACATGTTACATACATGGCAGCGGAGACACAGGTTAGGGGGCGGGACACAGCGGCATACAGGGGACTGAAGCAGGGACATGTTACACACATGGGGGCGGGACACAGCGGTCACACGGGACTGAAGCGGGGACACGTTACATACATGGGGGTGGAGACTCAGGCTAGGGGGCGGGACACAGCGGTCACACAGGGGACTGAAGCGGGGACACGTTGCATACATGGAGCGGAGACACAGGCTAGGGGGCGGGACACAGCCGCATACAGGGGACTGAAGCAGGGACACGTTACATACATGGAGCGGAGACACAGGCTAGGGGGCGGGACACAGCGGCATACAGGGGACTGAAGCAGGGACACGTTACATACATGGAGTGGAGACACAGGCTAGGGGGCGGGACACAGCGGCATACAGGGGACTGAAGCAGGGACATGTTACATACATGGCAGCGGAGACACAGGTTAGGGGGCGGGACACAGCGGCATACAGGGGACTGAAGCAGGGACACATTACATACATGGAGCGGAGACACACTAGGGGGCGGGACACAGCAGCCACACGGGGGACTGAAGCGGGGACATGTTACATACTAGGGGGTGGGACACAGCGGCCACACAGGGGACTGAAGCGGGGACACGTTGCATACATGGAGCGGAGACACAGGCTAGGGGGCGGGACACAGCGGCATACAGGGGACTGAAGCAGGGACACGTTACATACATGGAGCGGAGACACAGGCTAGGGGGCGGGACACAGCGGCATACAGGTGACTGAAGCAGGGACACGATACATACATGGAGCGGAGACGCACTAGGGGGCGGGACACAGCAGCCACACAGGGGACTGAAGCAGGGACATGTTACATACTAGGGGGTGGGACACAGCGGCCACACAGGGGACTGAAGTGGGGACACGTTACATACATGGGGCAGAGACACAGGCTAGGGGGTGGGACACAGCGGCCACACGGGATAGGAGGACACCTGGGTACACAGGACTACACCAATCGGGGAGAACATTATAAGATGCCCCAGCACTATGGAGGCACTAGGTAAAATAAAATAGTCTGGCCACTTCAGGTTCTGGCCAGTCAAAACATAAAGTGGCCGTCTCACTGCAGCCAATTGTATTGAAATCCCGGTTGCATAAATGAATTAATTCTCCTGGCGGCAATGTGACCAGATCAATCCGTCTCTTCGGCTCTGGCTCCTCCCCCTGCCCCTCTCCTATGCAGCTGTGGCAGCCAGGGACCACGCGTGATTCGTAGCAGCAGGGAAGCAGAGCGGGAAAGCTGCAGACACTGCTACTGCCAGCACCCGCTCTGCAGAGGAGCGAACAGCAGGTTTCCCTGCTGCTACGCACGACTCTGGGGGGGCGCACTCGTGTCCGGCTGGGGGGAGGAGCCAGAGCCGAAGAGGTGACTTCATCTGGTCACATTGCCACCAGGGGAATTAATCTCACCCCTCATGGGGGATTCTCAGGGTTTTCTTTTTCAACAGCATTTCCTGAACAGCAGTTAAACTGCCAAAATAGTAAGATACCAGCCAGCCTCCCTACTCACTTGCACACTATTTTGTCAGACTGTGCAACTGCTGTTCAGGAAATGCTGTTGAAAAAAAAGAAAACCCTGAGAATCCCACATGAGGAGGAGATGGATTTGCCCAAAACCTGTCAGTTCTGTCAGATTTTAACTGCCTACTTTTTTTTTTTTTTTTTTTTCCAATAGTGGTCCTTTAAATTCTGGTCCAGCACTTCGGAGGTGTACATATGTTTTGCAGCTTCACTCTGTTACCTTTGAGTGGATTATTGGCCTGCAGTGTTTAGCAACAGGGTTGCTCATCCGGATATCCGACCTTTTTTCCCCTATCCGACCGGATTCGGATTCCAGATAGTTGGGTCCACACCGGATAGCTATCTGTGGATATTTGGTTGCATACTCGGATATCCGCGGATATTAGGCAGATATCCGGATCCGAAATACTGTAACTAAGGAGATGACGTCCTGGAGCCAATCAGAGGGCTCCCAGCAGAAGCCCTAGCAGCCAATCACAGAGGGGAACCCTGGCCAGCCCCACCTGACCTCATTGAGCCAAGCAGAGGCCTCCCAGCCTAAGCCCTGGCACCCAATCACAGAAAAAAAAACACTGGCCAGCCCCCCGCATAATAGGGAGGGCTGCCATGATGAGACAGATCGTCTTAGCTTGCTGAATGCTCACTGAGAGACATGCTCCAGTGCTGCTGGCCTAGCAAGGGCTGTACACAGTGATAAACTTAAAGGAGAACTGAAGTGAGAGGTATATTGAGGATGCCATGTTTATTTCCTTTTAAGCAATACCAGTTGCCTGGCAGCCCTGCTGATCCTCTGCCTCTAATACTATTAGCCATAGCCCCTGAACAAGCATGCAGCAGATCAGGTGTTTCAGACTTTAAAGTCAGATCTGACAAGACTAGCTGCATGCTTGTTTCTGGTGTTATTCAGATGCAACTGCAGAGAAATAGACCAGCAGGGCTGCCAGGCATTGATTAAAAGGAAATAAATATGGCAGCCTCTGTATACCTCTTACTTCAGTTCCCCTTTAAAGCTGTTCAGTGATTAACCTCTTCACTATCACTACACTATAGTTAAATCGTTAATTAGCTTGATGTCATTGTGTGACACAGTGTGAGCTCCAGTGCTGCTGCAGCTACTATGTGTCTGTATGTGTGATGTGCACAGACCAGGCCAGCTGCTGCCTGCTGGCCTGCTATTAGCCTTAGCTAGCTACAGGTTAGGTTAGGGATTAGGGAATAGCATTACTGTGTGATTGTGTAATTACTACTAGTTAGTACTGTAGTACTGCAGTCAGTGCTAGTAGTTGTTAGAGTAGTAGTACTACTGTGTTAGCTTACTACAGAACGTGCAAACCTGTGCAAAGGGCCACGTGCAAACATGTGTAAAGGGCCACGTGCAAACGTGCAAAGTGCCACGTCACGTGCAAAGTGACTTTGCACGTGGCACTTGTGGCACTTTGCACGTGACTTTTCACTTTGCACGAGTCAGGTGGCACGTGCCAAGTGCCACGTCCGGCATGCTCCTGGCAGACGTTACACCTGCTGCTGCTGCATTGCCCTTGCCCTGCTCCTGCTGCCTCTGCTGCTCCCACCGCCAGGGTGCCACAGGCCACTGCTGCTGTGCTGATACCACCTATATTTAACCCAAAACACAATTGCTGCATAATTTTTTGGAGGTGTCTGGGCTGAAAACTGCCATGTCCCAGTTGTGCGGTTGGACTTTGGACACAATGTGGGCTGCACGACCGCTGTCTGGAACCTAGTCCTGATGTTAATTGACAGCCATTTTTTTGTGTGTGGGGGGGGGGGGGGGGATTTTAGGTCCCCACATCATCAATTAGTGTCTCCCTTTAAAAAATAATGATGCTACATGCCTCATTTACCCTAGAAACGTTTTTAAAGCAATTTAAAGGCCTCTTCCGTTTTTTCTATCCAGATATCCGAATCCGGCCGGATACTGGAGTCTGATGCCCGATTCGGATCCGGATTGGAAAATTTTGAACTCTGATATCTGAACCGGATCGGATATCTGGGTATTCGGATCCAATCCGGATTTTGAAAAGGGGTATCCGAGCAGCACTGTTTAGCAAGTCTAGCAGGACTCTTCTAGTGAGACAGATAAACCGTAACCCTGAGGCAGGGAACACACTTGACTTTCAGTTTTCCGTGCACGTTTTTCTGCATACCATGCAGGAAACGCGCGCGTTTTTTCACAGCAGCTGATGTAAATGATAGAGAAAACTAACAAAATGTGCAGAGTCATCATGCAGAATGTCAGTTTTTTTTTCTGCGTGCGAACAACACAGTAAGTGTGCACTAGCACATTGATTAACATCAGTTTATCTGTGCAGAAAAAGCGCACGAAAACAGTCAAGTGTGTTCCCTGCCGAAGGCTTTTTGTGTTCTTTTTGCAAAGCAGCCCAGAAAATGTCTGTGGGAAGCAGAACAAACCTTTCAGGGGAACCAACTGTCTAGATCGGCTTCTGTAAGGCAGGCAACATTGGTGAACAGACTTCCTGTGCTTCTCAGTGATTTAAAACGAGGGATTTTAACCTTCCTGGCGGTAAGCCCGAGCTGAGCTCGGGCTATGCCGTGCAGGAGGATATCTCAGCCCCTGGTGGGGCGATTCGCCCCATTTAAAGTGCTGTACGCGCAGCTAGCACTTTGCTAGCCGCGCGCACAGCTTGCTCACCGCCGCTCTGCGGCGATCGCCCGCACGCAGCGGCGTAAGAGGGCCCCCCCCCCCGCCAGAGCCCTGCGCTGCCCGGACCAATGAGTTCCGGGCAGCGCTATGGGCTGGATCGGAGGCGTCTGACGTCAGGACGTCGGCTGACGTCCATAACGTCATTCCGATCGTCGCCATGGCGACAGGAGAAGCCAAACAGGGGAACGCGTTCCCCTGTTTGCTATTGATGCCGGCGACGATCGCACTAGAGACACATGCGCCCTCTAGTGGTGTTTCATGTAGCTACCACTCTGGTAGCTTTACATGAAACGATTTTATTTTTATTTTTTTTATGGATTTCTGCCTATTTGGCAGAAAACATTGACCGCCAGGAGGGTTAAACAATACAGATTGCCTGGCTTCTGTACAGATTGCCTGGCTGTCCTGCTGATCCTCTGTCTATAATACCCTGAACAAGCATGCAGCAGATCAGGTTCTCTGGCTGAAGTGTGACAAGATTAGCTCCTTGCTTTTTTTTGGTATATGATTCAGCCACTACTGCAACCAAAGAGACCAGCAGAGCTGCAAGGCAACTGGTAATGTTTAACAGGATATAAATATGGCAGCCTCCACAATCTTCTCAGTTCAGGTGTCCTGTAACTTGCTTAGAACATCTGTGATTCAGGTTTGTTTACATGTTTGGACACCTGGCTTGAAGCAGCGCAGCTGTAGGAGATAATGGCAGACTCTGTGCTCACCTGCGGCTGTTTGCAGTCTGATGGTGCTGTGAGTTGTCTGACAAGATCTCAGCGTCCAAAAGGAAGGAGCGGGTGGAGCTCTCAGGATTCTGCCATTGCTGGTACAAGGGGCGTCTGTTTGTATGATGAATTAACCAGCGTGTGTTCTGCTCTCCCAGGCCTCCTGGCACCCCCGCTATGACCTGTTAGTTGCCGGGCGGTACCCAGACCCCCAGTTCCCGGGATACACAGCTGAGGAGTTGCGCACAGTTGACGTCTTTGATGGGCAGACTGGAAATATAGTCTGCCGGCTGTACGACCCCTATGCATCTGGAATCGTCTCGGTGAGAAATGTTTTTATATAATGCTGCTGCTTTTATTTGTGTGCTTATAATGGGTCACTGATCATTAATGTAATATATTTCAACTGCATTTATTTCACTCCGCAGCCTGCTTCCTTTATTACAGGGGCGTAGCAATAGGGGGTGCAGAGGTAGCGACCGCATCGGGGCCCTTGGGCCAGAGGGGCCCCAAAGGGCTCTCCCTCAGCTACAGTATTCTCTCCCTATTGGTCCTGTGCTCACAATAATCACTTCTATAGATATAATGAATAGTGGTAATCATTAACAAGCTGTTCCCCATCTCCTTCTTGCACCTCTGACACTGTAGTTGCCATTGGCAGGTTTTGGTGCACTGTATCAATTGTTATGTATAGAGTGCTTGGGGGGCCCCATTGTAAAACTTGCATCGGGGCCCACAGCTCCATAGCTACGCCACTGCTTTATTACGCACCCTTCAGGGTCCTTCTACACTTGGTGTGCTGTGATTTGCACGCTGCACCATTACACACACTTCAGGGTCCTTCTACACTTGGTGTGCTGTGATTTGCACGCTGCACCATTACACACACTTCAGGGTGCTTCTACACTTGGTGTGCTGTGATTTGCACGCTGCACCATTACACACACTTCAGGGTGCTTCTACACTTGGTGTGCTGTGATTTGCACGCTGCACCATTACACACACTTCAGGGTCCTTCTACACTTGGTGTGCTGTGATTTGCACGCTGCACCATTACACACACTTCAGGGTGCTTCTACACTTGGTGTGCTGTGATTTGCACCCTGCACCATTACACACACTTCAGGGTGCTTCTACACTTGGTGTGCTATGATTTGCATGCCGCACCATTACACATACTTCAGGGTGCTTCTACAGTTGGTGGGCTGTGATTTGCACGCTGCACCATTCACACGCTTCAGGGTGCTTCTACACTTGGCGGGCTGTGATTTGCACGCTGCACCATTACACACACTTCAGGGTCCTTCTACACTTGCTGCGCTGTGATTTGCACGCTGTGTGTGTATGTGGGTGTGCGCTAACATTTACTACCTTCAGAATGTATAGTTTAAGCGATTACTCTATACGATCACCATATGAGCGGGAATGGGATGCACAGTGATAAGTATCCAAGTTAACTAGTTATTGTCCCGGGGGCATTATATCTACCCCTCCTCCCCCGAAAGGACTTTACCGAAAGTCTTATTTGTTCACAGAACTGTGTTGCCATTAACCGATCAAAGTGCCAGTGATCAGTGAGATGCTGGAGGTCACTGACAAAAGTGATGGTAAAGTATACATGCGATACTTCCTTTGTACTATTCGCAGTACACAGGAGGAATAAAGTGGGAAGAAGTCTAGTGGCCAAATAGCACATACATACATCACAGTAAATTAAAATATCCCATCAATAAAACACTTTTAATAAAGTAAATAAAATTGACATTTAAAAATAAATCTAACTAGTTACCTTAGAACCTCCACTTTTTTAATATGTATGTCGTGAGAGTACTTGTAAATAGTGATGGACGCAAAACGGAAAAGATGCACCTTTATTTCCAAATACTGGCGCCATACATTGTGATGGGGACAACATTTAAATGGTGTCATAACCGAGACAAACGGGCAAATAAAATACATAGGTTTTAATTATGGTAGCATGGATTATTTTAAAGCTATAATGGACGAAAACTGAGAAATAATGATTTTTTCCCTTTTTTTTCTTATTAATCCTGTTAAAATGCATTTATAAAGTAAATAATAATAGCAAAATGTACCACCCAAAGAAAGCCTAATTAGTGGCGGAAAAAACAAGGTATAGATCAATAAATTGTGTTAAGTAGTGATAAAGTTATTAGCGAATGAATGGTAGGTGAAAATTGCTCTGATGCATAAGGTGAAAAATCCCGCCGGCTGAAATGGGTAAAGTGTGTTATAAACGTGATGATTGGACAAAAAAAACACGTGTGTTTTATTCACAGTAGCATGTATTCTTTTAAAACCATAATGGCCACAAGCTGGAGTGAAAAAAAGTTTTCTCTTTTTTTTTTTTCTTCATATTTTTGTTAGTATTAACCACTTGAGGACCTAGGGCTTTACACCCCTTAAAGAGAACCTGTACTGAGTAAAAATATATAAAATAAACACATGAGGTAACTTCAAATGAAAATTACAGAGTTACCTTGCCATCAGTTCCTCTCAGAAGCTCACCATTTTCTTCTGACAATAATCCCTTCCAGTTCTGACAACATTTTGTCAGATCTGAAATATATCAGTTGCTGTCAGTAAAATATCAGTTGCTGTCAGTTATAGCTGAGAGGAAAACTGATGTACCAGGTAATGTCCATGTTTCCCTATGGCTCAAGTGGGCGATGTTACAGTTTAACTGTGTGCTGACCAGAAAGCTGTTATGGGTAATGGCTATTTTCAAAATGGAGGACGGAAAATTCCCTTGATCATAGTGAACAAATAAGACGCAGGACAGGAGAAAGACACTGAGGAGTAGACTACATGGAAGGTAAGTATGACTTGTGTATGCCTATTTTGAATTTTATTTTCAGTACAGGTTTTCTTTAAGGACCGGCCACTTTTTTTCCATTCAGACCACTGCAGCTTTCACGGTTTATTGCTCGCTCATACAACCTACCACCTAAATGAATTTTGGCTCCTTTTCTTGTCACTAATAAAGCTTTCTTTTGGTGCTATTTGATTGCTCCTGCGATTTTTACTTTTTATTATATTCCTCAAAAAAGACATGAATTTTGGCAAAAAAAATGATTTTTTGAACTTTCTGTGCTGACATTTTTCAAATAAAGTAAAATTTCTGTATACATGCAGCGCGAAAAATGTGGACAAACATGTTTTTGATAAAAAAAAAAAAAAACCCATTCAGCGTATATTTATTGGTTTGGGTAAAAGTTATAGCATTTACAAACTATGGTGCAAAAAGTGAATTTTCCCATTTTCCAGCATCTCTGACTGTTCTGACCCCCTGTCATGTTTCATGAGGGGCTAGAATTCCAGGATAGTATAAATACCCCCCAAATGACCCCATTTTGGAAAGAAGACATCCCAAAGTATTCACTGAGAGGCATAGTGAGTTCATAGAAGATATTATTTTTTGTCACAAGT
Organism: Hyperolius riggenbachi; assembly: GCF_040937935.1. Taxonomy (NCBI): domain Eukaryota; kingdom Metazoa; phylum Chordata; class Amphibia; order Anura; family Hyperoliidae; genus Hyperolius; species Hyperolius riggenbachi. The sequence goes on from NC_090656.1 coordinate 238,711,410, forward strand.
TAGCGGAAAATGACACCTAGTGACAAAAAAAAAAAGTTTCCATTTCTTCTAACTTGCACCAAAAAAAAATGAAATCTGCCACGGACTCACCATGCCCCTCTCTGAATACCTTGAAGTGTCTACTTTCCAAAATGGGGTCATTTGTGGGGTGTGTTTACTGTCCTCACATTTTGGGGGGTGCTAATTTTGTAAGCACCCCTGTAAAGCCTAAAGGTGCTCATTGGACTTTGGGCCCCTTAGCGCAGTTAGGCTGCAAAAAAGTGCCACACATGTGGTATTGCCGTACTCAGTAGAAGTAGTATAATGTGTTTTGGGGTGTATTTTTACACATACCGATGCTGGGTGGGAGAAATCTCTGTAAATGACAATTTTTTTAATATTTTTTACACACAATTGTCCATTTACAGAGATCTTTCTCCCACTCAGCATGGGTATGTGTAAAAATACACCCCAAAACACATTATACTACTTCTCCTGAGTACGGCGATACCACGTGTGTGGCACTTTGGGCTCCTTAGCGCAGTTAGGGTGCAAAAAAGTCCAATGAGTACCTTTAGGATTTCACAGGTCATTTTCAGACATTTGTTTTCAAGACTACTCCTCACGGTTTAGGGCCCCTAAAATGCCAGGACAGTATAGGAACCCCACAAATGACCCCATTTTAGAAAGAAGGCACCCCAAGGTATTCCGTTAGTAGTACGGTGAGTTCATAGAAGATTTTTTTTGTCACAAGTTAGCGGAAAATGACACTTTGTGAAAAAAAACAATAAAAATCAATTTCCGCTAACTTGTGACAAAAAATAAAATCTTCTATGAACTCACCGTACTACTAACAGAATACCTTGGGGTGTCTTCTTTCTAAAATGGGGTCATTTGTGGGGTTCCTATACTGTCCTGGCATTTTAGGGGCCCTAAACCGTGAGGAGTAGTCTTGAAACCAAATTTCTCAAAATGACCTGTGAAATCCTACAGGTACTCCATTGGACTTTGGGCCCCTTAGCGCAGTTAGGGTGCAAAAAAGTGCCACACATGTGGTATCGCCGTACTCGGGAGAAGTAGTACAATGTGTTTTGGGGTGTATTTTTACACATACCCATGCTGGGTGGGAGAAATAACTCTGTAAATGGACAATTGTGTGTAAAAAAAATCAAGATTGTCATTTACACAGGTATTTCTCCCACCCAGCATGGGTATGTGTAAAAAAAACACCCCAAAACACATTATACTACTTCTCCCGAGTACGGCGATACCACATGTGTGGCACTTTTTTGCACCCTAACGGCGCTAAGGGGCCCAAAGTCCAATGAGTACCTTTAGGATTTCACAGGTCATTTTTGTTTCAAGACTACTCCTCACGGTTTAGGGCCCCTAAAATGCCAGGGCAGTATAGGAACCCCACAAATGACCCCATTTTAGAAAGAAGACACCCCAAGGTATTCTGTTAGTAGTATGGTGAGTTCATAGAAGATTTGATTTTTTTGTCACAAGTTAGCAGAAATTGATTTTAATTGGTTTTTTTCACAAAGTGTCATTTTCCGCTAACTTGTGACAAAAAATAAAATCTTCTATGAACTCACCATACTCCTAACGGAATACCTTTGGGTGTCTTCTTTCTAGAATGGGGTCATTTGTGGGGTTCCTATACGGCCCTGGCATTTTAGGGGCCCTAAACCGTGAGGAGTAGTCTTGAAATCAAATGTCGCAAAATGACCTGTGAAATCCTAAAGGTACTCATTGGACTTTGGGCCCCTTAGCATACTTAGGGTGTAAAAAAAGTGCCACACATGTGGTACCGCCGTACTCGGGAGAAGTAGTATAATGTGTTTTGGGGTGTATTTTTACACATACCCATGCTGGGTGGGAGAAATATCTCTGTAAATGACAATTGTTTGATTTTTTTTTTTTTACACACAATTGTCCATTTACAGAGAGATTTCTCCCACCCAGCATGGGTATGTGTAAAAATACACCCCAAAACACATTATACTACTTTTCCTGAGTACGGCGGTACCACATGTGTGACACTTTTTTGCAGCCTAGGTGCGCTAAGGGGCCCAACGTCCTATTCACAGGTCATTTTGAGGCATTTGTTTTCTAGACTACTCCTCGCGGTTTAGGGCCCCTAAAATGCCAGGGCAGTATAGGAACCCCACAAGTGACCCCATTTTAGAAAGAAGACACCCCAAGGTATTCCGTTAGGTGTATGGCGAGTTCATAGAATTTATTTTTTGTCACAAGTTAGTGAAAAATGACACTTTGTGAAAGAAAAAAAAATAAAAATCAATTTCCGCTAACTTTTGACAAAAAATAAAATCTTCTATGAACTCATCATACACCTAACAGAATACCTTGGGGTGTCTTTTTTTCTAAAATGGGGTCACTTGTGGGGTTCCTATACCGCCCTGGCATTTTACGGGCCCAAAACCGTGAGTAGTCTGGAAACCAAATGTCTCAAAATGACTGTTCAGGGGTATAAGCATCTGCAAATTTTGATGACAGGTGGTCTATGAGGGGGCGAATTTTGTGGAACCGGTCATAAGCAGGGTGGCCTTTTAGATGACAGTTTGTATTGGGCCTGATCTGATGGATAGGAGTGCTAGGGGGGTGACAGGAGGTGATTGATGGGTGTCTCAGGGGGTGGTTAGAGGGGAAAATAGATGCAATCAATGCACTGGGGAGCTGATCGGAAGGGGGATCTGAGGGTTTGGCCGAGTGATCAGGAGCCCACACGGGGCAAATTAGGGCCTGATCTGATGGGTAGGTGTGCTAGGGGGTGACAGGAGGTGATTGATGGGTGTCTCAAGGTGTGATTAGAGGGGGGAATAGATGCAAGCAATGCACTGGCGAGGTGATCAGGACTGGGGTCTGAGGGCGTTCTGAGGGTGTGGGCGGGTTATTGAGTGCCCTAGGGGCAGATAGGGGTTTAATC